>NC_133648.1:226192639-226492639 GCF_009905375.1 Apium graveolens
TTGGGGAAAGTGGGGACGAGCTTTACGTTTCAGAGTCATGGATTTCATCTGAACTAGGAGTGGCGTAAGTGGCCGAGTAGCGCCGGCCCAGCCTTATTATATTGGCCCAAATGGCCTGGAAGTTCCGCTAAGGCGGTCCATTCCTTAGGAGTTCAGTGTTCGGTTGACAAGTAAATCCGACAGGTTCTCCTCTACATGTAGAAAATGGTGGGGTTGCACTACTACGACTGATCATCGTAAGTGGTCTTCCTGGCGCGGCAAACTCCCGTAATGAGTTCATCATCCAATTGGATATTTCTGCAACACTACCCAGAGCACTTCGATAGAAAGGCTACGGTTGGGCGATTGTTGAGTGTTAGCAGGGTCAAGTTTTCAAAAATGATGTTTGCATCAAATGAAGTATCTCGTAACTTTATTTTATTTTGATGATATTTTAAAGATTTAATCTATTCAAATCTGGTCTTGTAGTCTCATCTATGTGATGAACTGTTGAAAGCTCATTATACTTTGAATAGTGGTAGTTCAAGTAGCTTTATAAATGATATAAGTATAGTGAAGTATTTGGTAACTTCATCCCTTGTTTTTACTTATATCTAGTAAGTAATTATCTTACTCATGATAAAAGATTCTAGTAAGTATCCATTTAGATACTTATATTATTGTTATCACTATATATTATCTTGCGAGCTGTAAGGCTCACTCTTGCTTTATTTCTTCATCACACAACAACAGTTAGGAAAGATGGCCAGACTCCAGCAGACCCAGCGCAAGCGCGTGGGAAGCGTCCCGCGTCTTCCCGATGATGTTGTGGCTGCTATAGCTGCAGAGGTAGATTTATTGGTAGATCAGGCATTCTATTTTTGAGAATCAAATTATGTATAATTATAACTTGTGGCAGATAATGGCAATTAACTGTAAATTTATCAAGTAATCATTTTGGGTTGTAATAACTTTTAAATTGTGGATTCAAAGACTTGTACTTATTTAAATCTCATCTCTAAGACTATAACGGGTTGTGGTGTGTGTTAGTGTGGGGTCACAGAAAAGGTTATTATTATTAATTAAGTGAAGTGATATTGTGGAAAGAAAGACCGTGACGACCCGGATCCCCGACCCCGGATCTGGGGGTGTTACACAACCCATTAATCAAATGATTATCACTGTTTTTATCTCAGTTAATTATATTTTGAAAATATGACCATTATAGTAAATATCAAAAATAAGTCAAGTAAATAAATAATGCCACGTAAGCATCAGAATTTACATCAGAACTTGACTATTATCAGAATTTAACGGTCATCAGAACATGGCTTCTGTACTCAAAAATTGAATGACTGTTTTTGTGATTCTTCACACAAATACTGACTGGTTTCTTCAGAGTTTAATCATCAGAACATAATCAGAACTTGTCCTCAGAATTTATGCAAATAATTCTTAACTGTTTATCTAAAACAACTTTATCACCATAGTAATTTTCATCATTCATATGGAGTGATAGTGTGTGTATGTGCAAATGATCAGATAAAGATTAAAGTCTGATAAACTTCAGTGATCTTAGAAATAAGGCATAACTAAGAAAAATGCTTAAAATCTGTCTTGAATTTTGAAGTCTACTATAGAATAAAGTTATGCAAGAATCCACCTCAACTGTTTGTGCTAATTTTATGAATCTTTTGAAATTCTTTTGACAATGGCTTCTCAGTATAAATGAGTTACAACTTTCTACATAATTTATGCTATTATCAGAATATTTTTCCAGTAATCAGAGAATGTGAAAAGTCACCAAGAAAAATTAATTTACTTTTCTAATGCATATAACTTAATACCAGCAATGCACTTGATCTTCCCTTTCACATATTTACTCTAGATCTTAAAGGAGTACCTGATTTCAATTTTTCTTTTCTTTTATTTTCTTCAGATAAGTGAGGCTTATCAAGCATGTAGTTCATCCTCAAGATTTACTGACATCAGAATTTGACAGATAAGAAGCAATAATCTAGTTTGTGACTTAGTAATAAGATACAAGAAGTAAATTTAACTAAGATCAAAATCATAATTTGCTTGTATTATGAATTTCCACGTAAATAACTAATTCAAACATAGAATTCATAGTTTGTTAAAGACTACTAAGTCAGCATCTAACAAGATAATCCTCATTGGATTGAATAGTCACAGAACATTCAGAACACTTTCAGAGTTTATAGAATCACATCAGATAATAAGCAGTGTTTTAATATGTTATAATTTAAGCACATATCACATTGAGATATTAAAATCTGTAAACACTGATCATAAAGTCTGATTTATGAGAACAAAAACTAAGAATATTTTGAGAAAGAACCTGAAACCATTCCAAGTTCATTTACCAGCCTTGTAAAAGTAGCTTCACATAGTGGTTTTGTGAAGATATCTGCTAGTTGTTGATATGTTGGAACAAAATGCAATTCCACAGTACCTTCCATCACATGTTCCCTTATGAAATGGTACCTAATGCTGATGTGCTTTGTCATTGAGTGTTGAACTGGATTTCCTTTCATAGCAATAGCACTTTGATTATCATAGTAAGTAGGTATTTTAGAAAATTCTAACCCATAGTTCAGTAACTGATTCTTCATCCAAAGAATCTGTGCACAACAGCTTCCTGCAGCAATATATTCTGCTTCTACAGTTGATGTGGAAATTGATTTATATTTCTTGCTAAACCAAGAAACCAATCTGCCTCCAAGAAATTGGCAGCTTCCACTAGTGCTTTTCCTGTCTATTGTGCATCCTGCAAAATCTGCATCTGAGTAACCTATTAGCAGAAAATCTGAATCTCTAGGATACCACAATCCTAGATCAGCTGTACCCTTGAGGTACTTGAAAATTCTTTTCACAGCTATTAGATGAGGTTCTCTTGGATCAGCCTGAAATCTTGCAGAAAGACAGGTAGCATACATGATATCTGGTCTACATGCAATTAAATAGAGTAAAGAGCCAATCATACCTCTATAGTTAGTAATATCTATTGATGCTCCAGTATCTTTATATAACTTGGTGGTAGTGGCCATGGGAGTTGATGCAGTAGAACTTTCTTGCATTCCAAATTTCTTGAGTAGATTTCTGATGTACTTGATTGACTGATAAAAGTACCTTCTTCAGTTTTCTTGACTTGAAGTCCCAGAAAATAACTCAACTCTCCCATCATACTCATTTGATATCTTGACTGCATTAACTTGGAAAATCTTTCATAAAGTTTTGTATTTGTAGAGCCAAAGATGATATCATCAACATATATCTGTACCAAAAGTAAGTCATTTCCATGGTTGAGGTAGAATAAAGTTTGTCAATTGTGCCTCTGTGAAATCCACTTTCCAGAAGGAATTGAGTCAGAGTCTCATACCATGCTCTAGGAGATTGCTTAAGGCCATAAAGTGCTTTATCAAGCCTGTAGACATGATTTAGAAATTTTGGATCTACAAAGCCTGGAGGTTCTTCAATATATACCTCTTCTTCCAATTCTCCATTGAGAAAAGCACTTTTCACATCCATTCGAAAGACTTTAAACTTCTTGTGAGCAGCATAAGCCAAAAAGATTCCTATGGCTTCTAATCTAGCAACTGGAGCAAATGTTTCATTATATTCAATACCCTCTTATTGAGAGTAACCTTTAGCAACCAGCCATGCTTTGTTTCTTGTAATTATGCCATCACTGTCAGTTTTGTTTCTGAACACCCATTGTGTGCCAATAATGGATCTGTTCCTTGGTCTTGGCACTAGAAAGGAATGATAGAGACATTCATTTGTTGTTGTTGTTCTTGTTCTGACACCTGCGTCAGGATCTCCAATTATTAAGTCAGGTGTGTGTGATTTAGTCCACTTCCTTGCAGATGGAAGTTGATCTCTAGAACTGGATCCTCCCCCATGATCCATGCTGTCTCCGTCAGCATTTTCTGATGCTCCCCCTAAAGGTATGCTCTCTGAGATTCCAGAATTTGAGTTGGATCCTTCGGGAATTGAAGAATTAGAGTTTTCAGAATTGTCAGAATTTGGCTCATCAGAACTTGATGAATCAAAACTTGAAGATCCAGTGACTGGTTGTGATGCTTTTCGAGAGTCTTAAGTTGTGGTATGATCATCAGCTTGCTCCCCCTGAACAAGTGCATTTTCCTTTGGAGCAGTTACCATAATTTCAATGACATCAGAATTTAACCCGTCAGAACTTACAAGATCAGGATTTAGGACATCAGAATTTATAGAATCAGAATTTACATCTTCATTTTCAAATCTCAGCTGATCATGATTATTAAAATCTTCAAGTCCAATAATCTTTTTATCATCAAAAGATACATTGATAGATTCCATGACAACCCTTGTTCTTAAATTGTAGACTTTGAAGGCTTTTGTGGAAAGTGGATATCCAACAAAAATTCCTTCATCAGCTTTTAGATCAAATTTTGACAAATGTTTAGGATGAGTCTTAAGAACAAAACACTTGCATCCAAACACATGAAAGTATTTCAGATTTGGCTTCTTTTTCTTCGCCATCTCATATGGTGTTTTTCCATGCTGGTTTATGAGTGTAGCATTCTGTGTAAAACAAGCAGTCTGCATAACTTCATCCCAAAAATAGGTTGGTAGCTTTGCTTCATCAAGCATAGTTCATGCAGCTTCAATAAGAGTCATGTTCTTTCTTTCTACAACTCCATTATGCTGTGGAGTTCCAGGTACAGAAAATTCCTGCTTTATTCCTTTCTCTTTATAGAACTCTTCCATAATTGAATTCTTGAACTCAGTGCCATTATCACTTCTTATTATTTTAACAAAATCTTTGACTAACTTATCCAACTGTCTGACATGATCAGTTAGAGTAGATGCAGTTTCATTCTTCTTGTGCAAGAAATACACCCAAGTGTAACTTGTGAACTCATCCACTATAACCATAGAATATTTCTTCTTTTCAATAGACATGACATTGACTGGACCAAATAGATCAACATGCAGTAAGTGATAAGGCTCAAGAATTTAGGATTCAGTTTTGCTCTTGAATGAAGATTTTCTTTGTTTTTCCTTTTGACATGAGTCACAAAGACTATCAGGAGCAAATATTGATTTTGGCAGTCCTCACACAAGATCTTTCTTTACTAGCTCATTTATGTTGTTGAAATTTAAATGAGAGAGTCTCTTGTGCCAATTCCAGCTTTCTTCAATTGATGCTCTGCTTAACATACAGATTGCAGAACCATTAGAATTTGTTGAAAGTCTGGCTTCATATATGTTACCATGTCTTTAACCTTTCAGAACCACTTTTCCTGTAGAATTACTTACAACTTCACAGTGTTCTTCAAAGAAATCCACATGATAACCTCTGTCACAGATTTGACTCACACTTAGCAGATCGTGTTTAAGTCCTGAGACAAGAGCTATTGATTCAATTATGACATTCCCAAGATTGATATTTCTATATTCCAGAGTCTTTCCCATGTTTCCATCTCCATAAGAAACTCCTGGGCCAGCTTTCTCCACAAAGTCTGATAGCAGGGCTTTATTTCCAGTCATATGTCCTGAACATCCACTGTCCAGAACCAGGATGTTTTTCCTGTTGCCCTACAATCACAAAGACCACTATTGATTAGATTTAAGGACCCAAACTTGCTTGGATCCTTTGGCCTTGTTAAGTTTGTTAGCATTTGCAGCGGATTTAGTTTCAGAGTTTATGCTAACATGCTTCTTATCAGACTTTATATCAGACTTTGCATCAGAATTTACACTAGAAGGAATTATACTAACTTTCTTTAAAGAAGGTTTTATTTCATAATAATCATAGTACAGACTATGATATTCCTTACAAGTAAAAATAGAATGCCATAAACTACCATAATGGAAATAAGGATTTTGTGGTGTAAACCTAACAGACTGACTCTTAACTCCTGATCTAGGAGGTAAAGAGTTTATATCTTTATTTTTCCTGCAAAAAGAAGCAAGATGGTTAGAGTTTCCACAATTATAGCATTTCTTTCTAGGAGCATTAGGAACAAGCATATAATTATTACTTTTATTCACACCTTCCTTTCCATTCCTATTTTTCCTAGCTTCCTTTACCTTGTTCACATTTTTAATCTCTTTCAGCTTATACTTAAGCTGCTTCTTTGTCATTAAGCCAATGTTTACCATAGCTGGTTTATCCTATTTTGATTTGTCAGAAGTTGACTTTTTTTGACTTCTGTTTTAGAGTCTTTCATCTCTTCAGAATCAGACACAACAGTTTTTGCAATAAATTTAACAGGATTTACCTTTGGCTTAATTGGAAAATTCCCTTTCTCACTTTTACCATCTTTATAACCTAGCCCCTCTTTCCTGTTTCCACTACTTAGAATATTCTGAGTTGTTTTGCCTGAGTTAGTCCAAGTCCTGATGATTTCTCTTTCTTTTTCTAATTCAGTTTTTAGATAATCATTCTGTTGAAGCACTTCATTCTTAACATACACAGCATTATCTATCTCTCTCTGAATTGTGTTCTGGCGGACTAACTCTTCTTCAAGATAGTTATTTCTATTTTTGTACTTTAAATTTTCAGATTTTAATTTTTCATTCTCTAAAGTCTGATCTCTATAGCTAATATAAATGTTTTTCAGAAATAATCTTAACTCAGTAATATCTTCTGTATCAAAAGCAAGAGTTGATAGAGGTACCTCTAGTTTAGCAGCATCAGAACTGCTATCAACGTTTGCCATTAAGACATAGTTCACCTCTTCTTCAGATTCTGAAGTGTCTGCCCAGTTTTTCTTCTTTGTGATAAGTGCCTGGCCTTTATCACCTTTTCCTTTCTTGCAATCAGGGGAGATGTGGCCTCTTTCACCACAATTGTAGGATTTGACATTTGAGGTGTCTCCTCTGTCAGACTTTCCTCCTTTGCCTTTAGACTTTCTGAACCCTTTCTTGTCAGAACTTCCACCTTTCCTGGAAATCTTCTTACCCTTTCTGAATTTCTTGTATGCTATCTTTGTGATACCCTTCACCATAAGAGAACACAGTTACATCATCTCTGCATCAACATCCACTTCAGATAAATTTTCAGGTTCTGAATCATCATCATCAGAATCTGATGACTCTGAATCAGACTATATGATGAGAGCCTTTCCTTTTGCCTTCCTAGAGACAATTGGCTTTTCTTCATCCTTTAAAGCAAATGTCTTAGACTTCCCTCCATGCCTCTTCTTTCTTTTCTCCATCTCAAGTTCATGAGTCTTTAGCATCCCATAGATTTCATCAAGAGACATATCAGCAAGTTCATAGTTGTCTCTTATTGTAGTAGCTTTCAAATCCCACTTTTCAGGAAGAGCTAGTAGGAATTTTAGATTTGAATCTTCTGTATCATATTCCTTATCCACTAGTGACAGATCATTCAACAGTTTTGTGAATCTGTCATATGTCTCAGTTAGTGACTCATCAAATTTTGAGTCAAAGTGCTCATACTCCTGTGTAAGTATTATCTTCCTGTTCTTTTTGATGGCATTGGTTCCTTGACATCTTACTTCCAATGCATCCCAGATTTCTTTTACAGTCTTGCATGCAATAACCCTATTTGACATGACATTGTCAAGTGCACTATGAAGCAACTGTCTTACTTTTGCATCCTTGCCTAGTGAAGAGATGTCTTCAGTGGTGTATTCTCTCTTTTCTTTAGGAATAATCTTCTGTGGCTCTTTCCCAACTGCAATAGAAAGCTTTGTTGGCTTGTGTGGACCATCATAAATTATGTCTAAATATTCAGGATCTGCAACTTCCAGAAATATGGCCATCTTCACACTCCATACAGGGTACTCAAACACCCTGAGCATAGGAACCCTGATGGTTTCATATCTACTGGTGTTTTGAATGGGTTGAACCTTTGCAAGTTCTTCAGGGTCTGGAATTTTTTCTTGTTCAGACATGATTGATTGTTTGTTTGGATCTTAACTGTTTGTAATCTTAACAGATTTGCTCTGATACCGCTTGTTAGGCCTCAATGATACTATAGAAGGGGGTTGAATATAGTATCTACAATTAATTTGATTATAAACACAAGTATGTAACAAAAAACAAGTTTATTCAATATATCAAACTCTGTTACAGTAGGTTAATCTACTCTCTCAGTGATGTATAATATCACTAAGAGCTGCTAGGGTTACAAAAAAATAATCTTTCTCGTGAATAATAACACTTATAGTGTTAACCCTAAGCTGTGTTTATATAGTACACAGTTACAAGATATCTTCTAATTGATATGAAATATATCTCTTCCTAAAATATATCAATCAGATATTATCTTCTGTAGTCCTTTAGCTGTCCAACTCTCCATGCATATCTTTATTTGTTCAATCCAGATCCTCTCCTGTAAATCAACCGCTTTTCATCCCTGAAGTGTATCCGCACTTAAGGTCTGATATAAGTTCTGAGGCCTTAAATGCTGATAACTTCCCGTCTTCATTAAGTTCTGATTTCCAGTTAAGTTCTGATATTCTGATAATAAGTTCTGAAACTAAACAAATTAGATTAGACATGACATCACAAATATATTTAACATTCATGCTTTTATTCACAATAAAACAACACAAGTATGCTTAATTGATCGTGCAATGAGAGAGGTCCACAAAAGACTTATACAATAATATCCATGTAGCGAGCGTTAGGTTAGCAGATCCCAGACTATAAAAGCCTTATGTTACTAGGCACCAAGTCCCCTAAAAACTTAATAACTCGAATACTAAAGAGCCCACTCGTGATCAATTATACATAACACTTATTCTGTTTTTTTTCTTTTTTTTTCTTTTTTTTTCTATTTTTTTTCTTTTCCAACGAATTTCTGAACGAGTGTGTTTCGCTCCATCTCGCTCAACCCTAGACTACTCATAAAAATATGATCCGGCTACTAGCCATTTGACACCTAGCCACATAACTAGCAATCAAATCCAATTTTCTCCAATTTGTAAATGTCCATGTCTTTTATTATTAAGAGAATATCCTAAATTCTAAATATAAACAAGCGATTACACCTCGACAAACAAACAAACCATGACCATGATCTAGCACTCTAGAAACCTATAAGACTTAGTGAAATACAAGTGTCTCTAGCATGCAAATTAATTTGATAAGACTCAACATCACTAAACACGATATCACTACACTAGCATCAATATCACCCATTAATCGTAAAAATCATCGAAGGGATCATGTTATAATGCAAATGCATGAAAACTATATGAACAATATATCCTAAAAACTACCAAAAATAAAAAAAACTACATGGCAAAATATGCAAACTATATAAACTAAACTATCATGAATATGCAACTATATATGACTCATATAAAAACATATTCCTTCAACTACTACCCCCAAACTTAAAATATTCACTGTCCTCAGTGAAGGTAATAGTAAGGAATTCAGGCATACCTACTGCGAATCAGAATCATCACCCTCAAAGGGTGGAGTTTCAGGTGTATCAGGAGGCGGATACACAGAATCCTCACCAAATACTGGCCACTGGATGTCAACACCGGTGGCTCTAAATGCAGTCCCAAGTGCCTGGGTGAGATCGTGTGCAAACCGACTATGGATGTCGTGCATCACATCCATCCTCCTAGCTAGACGCCTATACTACGTCGAACTCAAACCAGCTCCAATATCTGCTTCTGCTGCTTCCTCCTGCTGCTGCTGCTGTGACGAACCAGCCTCCTCTCCTAACTGAGGTCTCCAAGCTGCTCCACGGGCATGCTGAGATCCTCCCATAGTAGCCTGATCTATGGGCACACTAACTGGCAGATGATCATATGAATACCCAAGCCCCTTAGGATCATGCTTCCCTCCATATCACTCCTGCATGCTCAATGGTGTAGAATTGTCAATAGGAGCACTGGGAAGCTGAAGCTGCTCATGTGCGGGGCAATGAACACCAACTGCCACGCACAATTTCGTCACCACGGACGCATAAGGAATAACACCTGTAGTACCTCCTCTCAAGAATCTCAGAATTCCTTGATAAATCACCATCCTCAAATCAATGTAATCATCATGAAGAATCCCCCAAATCAGACGAGCACGCTCCACAATAATCACATGTACATTCGAAGATGGCATGATGTTAGCACAAATAAACGAGTTCCAAGCCCATGCAAACCTGTTCATGCACGATACAGGGACCATAGAGTAATCAGTAGTGCCCCTCTTGAACTTTTAATGAGTCTCAGGCACACACAGAGTAGCAATGATGAGATCCAAATCAAGGTCCTCCGGAGTCTTATCGTTCCAAGTGTCCTGACCCACCTTCCTCACGGGCTGCTCAATCACCATCCTGATAGCCTCTGCAGTATACTCCACTGTCCTCCCTCGAACCACCGTGAAGCCATTCTTCTCCACCTTGGCATTAGCATAAAACTCCCGCACAACACTCATGGGCACATCAGCGCGAGCCTCACAAAAAGGAACCCAACCCATCTCAAGAATCATCTCCAACAACTTACCATCCTTTCCTGATGGCATAAACCTCACTCCTTAGCAATAGGCTTCGAGAGAAGCCTCGTGTACTCCTCTTCAGACTCAGGAGTAGAAAACCTTGGCCTCACACCACCCACAGATGAAGAATCAGTGGTGCTGCTGCCTACTTACGTTCTTTGCCTCTTCGGTGCCACTGGGATTGAATGAAAGAGAATAAAAGTTAAGTGTTTGAGAGAGATTGGTGTTTGAGAATTTGTGATGTGGTGGAGAAGTTTGTGTATAAGTGTATGTATTTATAGGTGGGGAGGTTAGAATTTGATAAGGAATAGAAGTGGGAATTGATTGTGGGGATCATGGAAATAATGGATTTGATTAGCAGAGGGAATTATAGGACGTGGAAGAGTAAAAATCAGGTTGCAATTGATTTTATAACAAAAGTCCCGAAATTACCTTGTGAACTGCTGTTTTTTGTTCACACAGGGACCCGTCGCGCTCTGGAAAACCGGTGTGGGCGCGCCCTAGGACAGCGCGGGCGCGCTTGGCTACTGGAAAAATGGTGTGGCCGCGCACTTGGTCAGTGCGAGCGCTCCCAGCTTCTGTAGTTGGCCCTGATTTTTTTTCTTTTTCTGATTTTTTTGTGTTTTTCTCCTTTCTTCTTGCTTTCTCTACCTACTAATGTATAACATACTTGGGTTGCCTCCCAAGAAGCATTTGTTTTACGTCGCTAGCTCGATGTAGAAGCTTGATCTCAAATGGACAATATAACGGCACTAACCACCTCGCGGTTTGCCGTGTCACCATAGTAATGCTTCAACCTCTGACCATTTACCTTGAATGCTTGGCCCAGATCATTCTAAAAAATTTACACCACTCCATGTGGAAACACAATTTTGATTATGAAGGGCCCTGACCACCTTGACTTCAACTTTCCAGGAAATAGACGGAGACGAGAGTTGAACAAAAGAATTTATTGCCTGACATAAATGATTTGAGCACTAGACCTCGATCATGCCACCTCTTGACTTTCTCCTTATACATTTTGTTGTTCATTCAATTGAAGCATCCTCTTCTTTTCGGACGCATCCAAATCAAGATTCAACTTCTTCAAAGCCCAATATGCCTTATGCTCGAACTCCACAGGAAAATGACACCCCTTACCATAAACCAACTGAAATGGCGACATTCCCAATGGAGTCTTATACGCAGTTCTATCCGCCCAAACAGCTTCATCAAGCTTCAAAGACCAATATTTCCTTGATGGACACAAAAATTTCTCCAAAATGCGCTTGATCTCTCTATTAAACACCTCAGCTTGACCATTTGTCTGAGGATGATAAGCCATAGCAATACAATGATTCATATTATACCTTTTCATCATAGCAGTGAACTTGCGATTGTAAAAATGCGACCCCTCATCACTGATTATGACTCTTGGAGTTCCAAACCTTGTGAATATCTGCTTGTGAAGAAAATTAAGCACCACTTTCGCTTCGTTCGTTGGCAACGCCTTAACTTCAACCTATTTTAACACGTAATCAACCGCCAATAAGATATACTGATTATTACAAGATGAGATAAATGGCCCCATAAAGTCAATTCTCAAACATCGAAGACCTCAACCTCTAGAAGCATATTAAGAGGCATCTCATCCTTCTTAGACATATTACCCACACGTTGACATCAATCATATTTCAAAATGAACTGGTGAGCATCTTTAAACAATGCCGGCCAAAAGAAACCTGCTTGGAGAACACGAGCTGCTGTCTTTTCTCCCCCACAATGTCCTCCATAAAAATTGAGTGGCAGTCTCGCAAGATCCCCCCCGTTTCGCTGTAAGGAATACATCTCCTGATGATTTGGTCAGCTCCTTGACGAAAAAGAAACGGCTCATCCCACATATACCACCTCACTTCATGTAGAAACTTCTTCCTTTGAGCATAAGATAAATCGGGAGATATGATATTACTCACCAGGTAGTTCACAATGTCTACAAACCACGGTTCTTCTTCTTGCACTCCAAACAGCTTTTGTCGGGATAAGACTCATTTATCAATATCTTATCCAATGAAGTGGCATTAGGATTTTCTAAGCGCGAGAGATGATCAGCAACTTGATTTTCAGTCCCCTTTCTGTCCTTGATCTCTAGTTCAAATTCTTGAAGCAAAAGAACCCATCTAATCAATCTAGGATTTGAGTCCTTCTTTGAGATGAGATATTGAATTGCAGCGTGATCAGTGAAAACTGTCACCTTAGTCCCAAGTAGATAAGATCAAAATTTCTCAAAACCATAGACAATAGCCAAAATTTCTTTCTCCGTAGTAGTGTAATTCAGTTGAGCACCATTTAAGGTCTTACTAGCATAGTAAACCACATGAAATATGTTGTTCTTCCTCTGTCCAAGAACTGATCCAATTACATAGTCACTCGCATCGCACATCATCTCAAAAGGTTCATTCTAATAAGGTAGAGTTATGACGGGTGCCGCTATTAAACTCTTTTTCAAAGTCTCAAAAGCTGCAAGGCACTCGTCATTAAACTTTAAAGGAACATCTTTCTCTAGAAAACTGCACAATGGCTTTGAAATTTTCGAGAAACCTTTGATGAAGCGCCTATAGAAACCCGCATGACCAAGAAAAATGCGAATTCCCTGAACATAAATAGGTGCAGTGTAACGCCCCCAAATCCGGGGTCAGGAATCTGGGTCGTCATGCCATCCTTCACTCGTGTGTAGCCTGTATTGATTCAATAACCCAACAGACCCCAATCTCACGCACACATACACACATAAGTTATAGACTTAGAAATGATGTACAAAATGTAATCTTCTTTTATTACACTCAAATGTACTTTACAGGATCTCAAACAATTATTCGTAACCTCTACATGAAGTTACAATAATTACGACTAATATCTAATACCTATCTGATACTCTAGCCCACCTGAGACAAAGCTGCCAGAAATTCTCTCCATGACTGCAAGCGACTAAGTCCCACACCGGCATACTGGTTATTTATTGTGTTGTGACATTTAAAAGAAAGCAAGAGTAAGCTATAATTCCCAGCATAATAATGTACAGTATGAAATGACTGTATGATAAACTCAAGTCAAATACCATATATGATAAATGCGTTTTATTCAAAATTAGTTTTCCTCGGTGATACACACCTTCTTTTGAAAACAATTCTTTGGTGGATTTATTATCCTGCGAATACCTTAATGGTAAACCCAGCACCTAGGCTTGGGTTACGGTATTACATCACAATTTCAATTGGAAGAATAGGACATTCACTGGAGCCCCCCGAGATATGATGATCAGTCGTATAACGGTAACAGTAACCTTTTCTACATGTAGAGGAACGACTTCCTAACATCATGGTTGTCACCTAAGCCGTATCCGGGCTTTATACGCTTTCCCATTCCACCCGGGTATATTTTGCATACTTCATATGTCCTTCAGTACACATGGTACCTTCTCATACGGAAAATAAATATGGCAGTCTCCCTAGTCCATGAAGTACTGGATCTCTACCCCTCCTTGTCCTTTTAAGAATCCTATCATATACCAGGAATCATCGAACTATATCGAAGTTCCCCAAGCGTTTTGCTTGTTGATAGGCACAACTTTACCTCATATATATATATATGTACTACCAAAAGTTTTCGGAGGAAGTTCTAAGGATATGAGTTGACCATTATCAACAGATAAGTAAATACGGGGGGGGGGGAGAGAGGGTTTCTTTTGAAACTATATTCAAAATATTTAAAATAAGTCGAGATGATATTCTCCGACGATCTGAAATTTTTGGAATGATTTTTTGAAAATCAAAAAGTATTTTAAATCAGGTTTATGATGTTTAAATCATATAAATCATTTAATAAATAATTAATAATAATAATAATTATTAAATAGCTAAACCTCAAATAATTTTATCTTAAAAGAATATATTTGAAGTAGTATTCCTCAACTAATTTATGTTTAGATAATTAAAGTAATCTTTACAAATTAATCGAGTTTGAAATAATTAATCATTGGAGAATAATTCTCCTATATTAAATGAATAAATGAAATAATATTCATTATTTGAGTAATTAAATATAGTTGAGGGAATACAATTTTTGGAAATCATTTTAATGAAAGTTCGAGGTATTTAATATTTCGCAAGTGGACGTCGAGTCCCTTGGAATAAAATAATTACGGACTTTTAATCGTCCAAAACATCTACGGTATGATTCTCAGGTTTAATATTTTATAAAAACAAAACTGACCGACTCTCGGTCTTACAACTTAAAAATCACACTCTACTGTAGCGTTAATATTCTTAAATAAAGCACTTCCAGAATACTTCCGGGTTTTCATTAATTTTTACTGACCGATCCTCAGTCTAAAATAAATACACGCCATGCTACTCGCTAGCGTTAATGTTTTCAAATATAAACTCCTCCGGGAAACTTTGGGGTTTTTATAAGATTACACCGACCGACTCTCGGTCTAAATATAACATTTCGAACTCGGTATGAACATATACCAGAAATTCTCAATAATTGAGTAATGTAATACATCTCAAACTTCGTAAAACAGTTTAAAGCAATCTCATGCATATATCACAGTTTTGTAAAATATTCACAACACAACAGTTCTTAAAAGGTAGGGTTTGAAAACTTTCCTGGGTATTTCGAGGTGGAGGATGCTCTAGGGTCCGCTCGAAAATCTATAACCATAAACATAAACCGTTTCGTTAGATCCCGTTCTAATTTACGGTGACTCACACTCATATGCTATTTATTATGCACCCTCTCAATTTATATTACCCTTATTATTTCTTTAAGTACTTGTTCGTGTTATGGCCGCTTCCTTTTTCGAAGTACCTTATGTCCGTTTACATTTTCTTTGTCGGCTCCGCTTATGAGTTCTAACGGCTTTCTAATCGTGCGGTCTTCGCTCCGATATTTCTATAAAATTGAAAATCATTATTTTCACTTGAAATTTTTAGAGAATTAAGTAACTCTATTTACTACTCTCTGTAAAAATTTCATGATTTATGAATATTTTTAAGTTGATCATTTCTATTCCCAAAGTTCGTAATTCGTAGCAGTTTTTGTCACGTAAATCACTTTTACTAAAATGATCATAACTTTTAATCCGTAAATCGGAATCAAGCGATTCAAGCGTCCAAACGATCCTTATAATATTTTATATCATAATCAAGTGTTATTTTTCAAAAAACTACAGTTTATATCTTCAGAACGTTCTGCAGAAAGTTAATGTTATGTTTTGTTCGTTTTAGCGAGATTATGATTACGATCCGAGTTTCTTTTATGCCTTAATTCACTATACTACCACCAACAATCATCAAATAATAATCACCACACTAACTCCTCTCAAAAACATCATGTTCTTTAGGGAACAATCATCAACCTTAAATCTACCTAACTAAACATCAAGATTATAACAAATAATTCACCAAAACTATGTTTACAACTATGTTCCAAAAAATTTTTGAACTTAAACCTTAAATAAAGTTGGTTCAAAGATTTATACCTTTCTTGAAATCTTGATATCTGTTCTTGATGATGGTGAAGTCTTGGGAATGCTTGGTAGGGTTTTTGGAACCTAGATCAACCATTAAAATCAATAAATCAAAGAAAGTTACTATTCATTATCATCTTTCTTGAATTTATTTCACCCATCAAACCTCAATGAAATGAGCTCAAGAATTTACTTACCTTAATTTAGGATGTATGAAGCTTGGGAATTAATGAGGTATTTTTTCCATGACTAGAGCTTGGAGTTTTGAAATTGATTTTCTCCTTTCTTTTGTTAGGGCCGAATGGAGAAGAAAAATGGTGGGAGAGAGAGAGAGTTTTCTTGCTTTCTTGAATGCTTCTTGTATAAGATTTTATTATATGATTTGTACCTCTTCTAGTATATATCTTAGGAATAGATAATGTTGACATATCTTAAGACATATCTTGCTAGCTTCCTAGGTTACAAGCTAATCTATTTAGCCTTAGGTTTTAGCTTTACTATTCCTAGCTTTAGGTTGTCATTTCTACATAGCTAGGTTAATATTTAATGATTTAACCATGGTTAATTTCTTACCATAGTTAATTAATTTAGTTAGTTTGGTTCGATACATTTATTTATTCGTTTACGCGTTTGCTCGGTCCCTTAATCATTTTCGTAATAATTTCTCGTAAACGGTTCGCGGTGTAAATCCTTTCACATACATTCTTTTTGTTTTGAAGTATCATTCTTGGATATAAATCCGTAGGATTTTAAATTAGTAATTATGTTGTGATTTCGGTAATCCTTGATGGTTCGTAGATACAGTCATTTTCAAAGTTCGTTTTCTTCGAAAACTAATAGCGTTTACATACACTAATTTGGTACGTATAATCATGTTATCAACTCTGAAACTCAATTTCTCAATTTCTCATGCACAACATAGTGTGGGATAAAAAGTTTTTCCCGTCTGTCAGGGTTACTATTCATTAAGAGTTTTACAAGGTCTCAAAAATTCAAGTTATTATATTACTATTCATAAAGGTCTTTTACCGATGTCAAAAATTTGGGTTCTTACAGTCTTTCCCCCTTAAAGGGATTCCGTCCCAGAATCATTTTAGAAACAGGAAGGGATATGCTTCTCACATGACAACCTCGAGCTCTCACGTTGACTTTGTAGTATTTAATCTCTTTATAAAAGTTTTACTCCTCCGTCAAATATATTTCAGAGTACTTGTTATTGTAGTTCTATGATCTCTACACGTTGTTCCACTTACGCTAAGTCTGGATGCAAGTTTATTAGCTCATTTTCAATCATATGTCTGGCGTTGACGGTTAAATTTCCTAACATCGATTTTTGGTACTCGTTATAAACTTGGTGACTGTTCGACGTTGGTGCTAATTTATAGGCCAAATCTCTTAGTCCTTTAAAAATTTCAACCTGTCCAATAATCCTTGGTTCAATATTTCTTTCCCTTCCGAATCTCATCACTCCCTCCCCAGGAGGCACTTTTAATAATACTTGGTCTGTTACTTCATACTTTTCGTCTTTATAGTTCTAGTTCGCATATCTCTATTATTCATCCTAGGCTGTAACTAGCTGAGTTCTGATAAGTTCTAGGAATTTCTTTGGTCTGTCGACTCAACTATGGTCCAGCATCCCCCGCTTACCAATTTCTTCCCAACCTAAGAGAGAATGATTCTTTCTTCCGTACAAAGCTTTGTAGCCGTTCCAGTGCCCGTATGATAACTCGTTATTGTCGGTAATTCGATTAATGTCAATTGGTCACTTTATTTTCCTTAAAATCCATAATACAGGCGATTAGCGCATCTCCTAGTGTTTGGAACGGTCCTGCAACTTATTCGTTTTCCCCTCCGTCGCTCTTACTAGTGCTAAAGTTTCGTTCCTTAATGTTTGCTCATTTCGGCGCATCATCTTTGTCGATTATTTTATGTAAGAAGTTCTCGTCAAATTTTTACACGCTCGTCCCCTGCTACACGCTTAGCGTCAGATTTAACATTTCTTCCTGTAGTATTGTAAGACACATCGTTATCCCGTTGCCATCTTGAAGGAAGCACCATTTCATACGCAATTGATTGATACACTTTAGAATCGTGGAATGCTCAGCTTCCGTTATTGGTCAGACTTCTAATCGTTCCTCATATAATATTTATAGTACTACGATACCTTCTGGGTCGTACTTGTTATTCTCGCTAGCGCCTTGGACGTATTCGCGTTTGTTGGGAACTGCTACCAGTGGCGTTTAAAAGGCATGTGCGATCTTCATTTCCTTCGGTCAGCTTTAACCATTACATCCTTCGTTCTTCCACGTTATCCTTCATAAAGGATATCGACCTCTATTTTCCGTATGCTCGCGTAGTAAGTATATCTATACGAATTTTCTGTCAAAGATAGGCGATTCTCCTAACCGTCCCAAATAAAAGGCAAGCCGATAGACGTATCTGCAATGGTCTGGATATTCCTCTCATTCTACTTGTCGATTTGAGAACTCTAAGTTGTGCCTCTGTTCGTCCCTTCTCGTGAAATATCTTGGGAAATAATCCAGTTGTGAAATTAATTCTCGGGTCCTTGTGTGGCGCGATATCACGGGGTCTCTCTATCACCAATTATCTCTTTCGCGTTCATAATAATTTTATAGAGCGGAGATCTATCATTTGCATGATAAAATAAGTGGTCTTATTTAACCTATTACTCAAAATCCTTAAACTGCACGACAGCTAACTTGGTTCTTGATAATCCTCTTTCAAAATTTATTATAATAAACTCTCAATCCCATTTGGGTCATCTACAAGCCGCAATCGCCAAAATTATAATCTTCGCCTTTCCTTTTCACTTTCAACGATGCCGAGTACTAACTTGCCTAATCAATGACATCCATTTCATATTCGGTCATGACTAATATCCTTTTAAGTTTTTAGGTATCTTTAAGTCTTCCTGTTAATTACTAAAGTGTTCTTTTTATGCGATCCTTCTCATCAGTTGTCCTGAATTTATTAATCTCAATCTATCTTTTACTACTTAAAGTGTCGGCCACCATATTGGCCTTTCCTTGATGATAATAGATTTCTCAATCATGGTCCTTTATCAATTTGACCAAAACTTCTACGCCGCGTCTAGCGTAAATAAAAAAAAAAACCAAATTTTCCTCATATGTTAAACTCTTTGTCCCTTTCAGTGCGAACCTTATCGCGATTATTCTAGATTATTATTATGATGCCTTATGACACGGTCCTTAAGCTGCGTAGACGTATCATTACACTTCACACAAAATCCTATCTTTATCGTCGAGTATTTCTAACACGGGTTTTCTACTAACCTTACCTTCACTTTTTGAAAATCTTATTCCTCGAATTCATACATGCTTGGTCTTTCCCGAATTTATTAGTGCCTATCCCAATAATGTTTTATAGAAGCGTACCTCACTAATCACGTTGGTATCTCTATTTTCGTTATTCTATAACCATGTTAAATATTCTTATGATAATAACTAAACATGGTATTCCCTTTTTTAAAAAAAACGTTACTCATCCACATGCTCCGATTGCACCATAATAGCACTGAGCTTTCAGTCTCATACTACAATAATCGGTTCTCAACTATATCTCTCTTTGTTCAGAAGGCAATTAGCCTTGGAAGAATGATTTTCACAACATCGATGCAATTTAGACGATCTTAACAAGATTCCAAAATCTAACATATGAACAAATAATGAGCTCTGAATAAAAGAGCCGCAACACTCAAAAGATTTATAACTTGAAAGGAAGAATACAACAATGATTATCCTTCCATGTCCTTAGAATTCTATATTATGATTTTATAGAGAATACCCTTGAAAGAAATGATTGCTGAATAATAACATCATACTAACAATACTTGTAAGATTTCCCCAATGAAAGAATACTTTTCTTTTTGAATAATAAAAGAAATATCGAATAATATCCTCAATCAAAGGTTAACCATAGAGGTTTTAAAGGGATGCTATTTTGAAAGAAGGAATTTTATTCAATGATTAACAAATAAGGAAGTATATTGTTATTTAATCACTTTATGATTTTAATTGGATATTCTTTATATAAACGAAAGAATAGAACATTTCATGAACAAAATATTTCATAAAACTGAGTATGAATTCTTGTTTGAGTGGGCGACCTAGTTAGGTCTCAATTAAATCATTCTTTGAAAATTTCATCAATAATTAAATTTTGCATATATAATGCACTATGGAAAATTAAAAATTTGATTGGAAGTGGAACTAGCAAAATAATAACTAGTCCATATCAAGCAATAATATCAACCGGCTAAGAAAATTGCCAGCTCAATTGGTTTGGCCAATAGAAATTAGCTAGGACGATTAACTAGGCTTTCGTCGTATTAATTAAACTTTCGACTAGTTAGGACAATTAACTGGTCATTCATGAGAACATATGCAACTAGGCATATTTCAGTTTGTTTGAAACAAATCTTAACGTCGTAACCACTGAAGAAATTTGTGGCTACCCGGATGACAATTTTGAAAAAAAGAGTTTTCAAATTTGGGCCGAGAAAGACGATTATAACTCTGAATCGAGTGGTCTTGGCATCGAAACGATCGATAGCCTCTTATCAAATATTTCTTGCCAATAAAAGGGTACACTCAGAGGTTCCCTCGTTCATATACTTTATCAGATTCTCAAATAGAATTGAATTCGGAATACCAATATCAAATTGATACCCTTACTATAATTTCAAAGTTCAATATACAATTTCATCCCGATTAGAAGAAAAGGATTCTTGAGAAATATATGTTTATTAGATCATCCATGTTTTTAATAATTTGTTAGATATTTAGAATCTCGACTGAGAAGAGTAAGTAAGAAAGAAGAATCAATTGAAGATACTCATTATGAATATTCATCGATGAATGAGGGAATTTTTTTTAAAATCTCTTGGATAATTGAAATGAAGTATAAATAGCTCTGAGTTGAACAAGAAGATCATAATCTATGAATGAAAGTTCATGGATTAACTAAAAGAATTGAACAAGTCCTGATGCGGAGAAAGACTATTCAAGATGGTCACATAAGAAGTTCAAAGTAGGGAACGAAAATGATTGCTTGATATGACTTATCAAGGCAATACGAATGATCAACAGTTTGGAGGGAGTAGCGTGACAGTGAGTAGGTGCCAAAATATTTCACTGATTATCCTACCCTCGTCATTATCCATCCGAGGATGATCCCGTCTCTTTATTTCCACAATTTCATGTTTCAACTAGTGTCTCCCTCAATCATCATTTTAAAATCGCTTACTATCTTGACTTTCGCACGTATATCTGTCATTCCGGTGTTTCACCTCAAAGACCTTAATCAGAAATATTCCAAAAGCATCTGTAGGGGCTGATAGGGGCCTACTACACACATATGTTACTAATTAAAAGTGGCCAGTTTCCCTTGGGAACAGATCAAAGAGATCTCTTAGGGATCTCAATACAGTCCATAAGTTCAGTGGCATTTGTGTGTAAGTGAACATACCTTACCATATATATTAGAGGTCTACGAGTATATACGTAGTATCTGAGATCATTTCTACCAAAGAATTCTGCTCTAGACTCATTGGTCTATCCTTTTAGAAGGTTCTAAAGAATTTCTACCATATCTCGTTGTAATCTTACGCCATTCAATTGTAGTCAGGCCATCAATTCTCGACGTTCTTGATCTCTGAGCTAAACCAGTATAACCTTACATGTTAAGCACACTAATAATATCATGTAGTGTAGTCGTCTTACGATAACATTCTTATATTACATTCAAATCTTCCTTAATAGAAAAATATCCTTAAGGGTATATTGGACACTATCTCTAGTGAATTCGTGATTAATACGATATTCACATCCACATTGGTAAAATGACACCTTCAACTAGTTTGGGTCAATAACCTCAACTGTATATTAATAATTAGACTTAATGGTTCTCACATGTGATGCTCCCTCATGGGCAACCCATACAGAACTACGAGTAACAAGGATCGTGTTGTCCAAATGAACATTTGGTGTTGATAATACCGTTTTTACCCCAAATGCCCTGGAGACTCAGCTCCGAGTTCTACATCCACATCATTACCAAATCATATATGATTCTAATTTTTCTTCTCATCATTCTGATAATCTCCAATGGTCCTATTAGTCATGCTATAATACCTCAAATATACACTTATCCTAACCTACACATTGGGGCTACCTCCGGTAGTCCGATGATGAACTCTATATGAGCTCTTACGCAATCTCGCATCTGGACAGATTCCTAACACTCTCATCTCTAAGTATTATAACTTATTGCTCTGATACCATTTCTGTAACGCCCCCAAATCCGGGGTCTGGAATCTGGGTCGTCACGCCATCCTTCACTCATGTGTAACCTGTATTGATTCAATAATCCAACAGACCCCAATCTCATGCACACACACACAAGTTATAGCCTCAGAAATGATGTACAAAATGTAATCTTCTTTTATTACACTCAAATGTACTTTACAGGATCTCAAATAGTTATTCTTAACCTCTACATGAAGTTACAATAATTCCAACTAATATCTTATACCTATCTAATACTCTGGCCCACCTGAGACAAAGCTGCCAGGTATTTTCCCCATGACTGCAAGCGACTAAGTCCCACATCGGCATACTGGTTATCCGTTGTATTGTGACATTTAAAAGAAAGCAAGAGTGAGCTATAATGCCCAGCATAATAATGTACAGTATGAAATGACTATATGTTAAACTCAAGTATAATACCATATATGATAAATACGTTTTATTCAAAATTAGTTTTCCTTGGTGATACACACCTTCTTTTGAAAATAATTCTTTATTGGATTTATTATCCTGCAAATACCTTAATGGTAAACCCAGCACCTGGGCTTGGGTTACGGTATTGCATCACAATTCCAATTGGAAGAATAGGACATTCACTGGAGCCCCCAAGATACGATGGTCAGTCGTATAATGGTAACAGTAAACTTTTCTACATGTAGAGGGACGACTTCTTAACATCATGGTTGTCACCCAAGCCGCATTCGGGCTTTATATGCTTCCCCATTCCACCCGGGTATATTTTGCATACTTCGTATGTCCTTCAGTAAAGGGGTGGCAATTTCGGGTTTTGGGTCGGGTTCGTGTCGGGTTGAATCTACCTAGATTTTTTTTTCTCAACTCGAACCCGACATGAACCGAATCGGGTTAAAAATTACAAACACGAACCCGACCCGGTATAGCAAAAATATACTCGAACCCGACCTGTTTGGACACGAGTACAACAACTGCGTCGTTTCTAACCCAACACGACTTGACACGACCCGAACTATCTTCCCTATCCGCTACTTGATAATCTTTACAAATCCTTTATTTAACACAAATCGCCGTCTTAATCGCCTACATACATACATATCAAAATCAATACACATAATTCACACAACTAATCATCTTTACCATTATTAAATTAAGAGATTCGAAATAGCTAGAGTTTGAGAGATTCGAAATAGTTAATTGATATGGTTAGAGATTGAGGGGAGAAGAAAGAAGAAGGCAAAACAAAAAAGAGAAGAGGAGAGTGAGAGATGGAATAGAGAGAAAGAGAAGAGAAGAGTGAGAGAGGCGGAACACAGTGAAATTGAGTGAGAGGGAAGTGGATGATTAGATTCTAGGGTTAATTACTTGATTTGATAGGAGTTGTGGAGTGGATTGGGCTTACTAATTTGTGGGTTGGGCTGAAGGTTCAAATATATATATATATGTATATTTCACAGGTTAGATGGATATACCATGTTTATATATTAAATAAACAGGTCGGGTTCGGGTTGTTCGGGTCAACCCGAAAATAACCCGATTTTTTCGGGTAAGATTTTATCCAACCCGAACCCGACCCGAAATATAAAAATCCAGACCCTAATTCGTATTTTTACGGGTTGGGTTCGTGTCAGATTTCGGGTCGTGTGTGATTTTGCCACCACTACTTAGTACACATGGTACCTTCTCATACGGAGAATAAATATGGTAGTCTTCTCAGTTCACGAAGTACTGGATCTCTACCCCTCATTGTGCTTTTAAGAATCCTATCATATACTTGGAATCATTGAACTTTATCGAAGTTCCCCAAGCATTTTGCTTGTTAATAGGCACAGCTTTACCTCATATATATATATATATATGTACTTCCGAAAGTTTTCGGAGGAAGTACTAAGGATGTGAGTTGACCGTTGTCAACAGATAAGTAAATAAGGGGGAGTTTCTTTTGAATTTATATTCAAAATATTTAAAATAAGTCGAGATAATATTCTCCGACGATCTGAAATTTTTGGAATGATTTTCCGAAAATCGAAAAGTATTTTAAATCAGGTTTATGATTTTTAAATCATATAAATCATTTAATAAATAAATAATAATAATTATTATTAAATAGCTAAACCTCGAATAATTATATCTTAAAAGAATATATTTGAAGTAGTATTCCTCAACTAATTTATGTTTAGATAATTAAAGTTATCTTTATTAATTAATCGAGTCTGAAATAATTAATCATTGGAAAAATAATTCTTCTATATTAAATGAATAAATGAAATAATATTCATTATTCGAGTAATTGAATATAGTTGAGGGAATACGATTTTTGGAAATCATTTTAATGAAAGTTCGAGGTATTTAATGTTTCGCAAGTGGACGTCGAGTCCCTTGGAATAAAAATAATTATGGACTTTTAATCGTCCAAAATATCTCCGGGATGATTCTCGGGTTTAATATTTTATAAAAACAAAACTGACCGACTCTCGGTCTTACAACTTATACATCACGCTCTACTATAGCGTTAATATTCTTAAATAAAGCACCTCTGGAATACTTTCGGGTTTATATCAATTTTTACTGACCGATCCTCGGTCTAAAATATATACACGCCACGCTACTCGCTAGCGTTAATGTTCTCAAATATAAACTCCTTCGGGATACTTCCGAGTTTTTATAAGCTTACACCGACCGAATCTCGGTCTAAATATAACATTTCAAACTTGGTATGAACATATACCAGAAATTATCAACAATTGAGTAACGTAATACATCTCAAACTTCGTAAAACAATTTAAAGCAATCTCATGCATATATTACAGTTTTGTAAAATATTCACAATACAACAGTTCTTAAAAGGTAGGGTTTGAAAACTTGCCTGGGTATTTCGAGGTGGAGGATGCTCTAGGGTCCGCTCGAAAATCTATAACCATAAACATAAACCGTTTCGTTAGATCCCGTTCTAATTTACGGTGACTCGCACTCATATGCTACTTATTATGCACCCTCTCAACTTATATTACCCTTATTATTTCTTTAATTACTTGTTCATGTTACGGTCGCTTCCTTTTTCGAAGGACCTTATGTCCGTTTACATTTTTATTATCGGCTCCGTTTATGAGTTCTAACGGCTTTCTAATCACGCGGTCTTGGCTCCGATATTTTTATAAAATTGAAAAATCATTATTTTCACTTGAAATTTTTATATCAGTTAAGAAACTCTATTTAATACTCTCTGTAAAAATTTCATAATTTTTGAATATTTTTAAGTTGATTATTTCCATTCCCAAATTCGTAATTCATAGCATTTTTTGTCGCGTAAATCACTTTTACTAAAACGGTCATAACTTGTGATCCGTAAATCGGAATAAAGCAATTCAAGCGCCCAAACGATCCTTATAATATTTTATATCATAATCTAGTGTTACGTTTCAAGAAAATACAATTTATATCTTCGGAACTTTCTGTAGAAACTTAATGTTATGTTTTGTTCGTTTTAGCGAGATTATGATTACGATCCGAGTTTCGTTTACGCCTTAATTCTCTATACTACCACCAACAATCATCAAATCATCATCACCACACTAACTCCTCTCAAGAAAATCATGTTCTTGAGGCAACAATCATCAACCTTAAATCTACCTAACTAAACATCAAGATTACAACAAATCATTCACCAAAACTATGTTTACAACTATGTTCCAAAAGATTCTTGAACTTAAACATTAAATAAAGATGGGTCAAAGATTTATACCTTTCTTGAAATCTTGAGATGTTTTCTTGATAATGGTGAAGTCTTGCGAATGCTTGGTAGGGTTTTTGGAACCTAGATCAACCATTAAAATCAAGAAACCAAAGAAAGTTACTATTCATCATCATCTTTCTTAAATTTATTTCACCCATCAAACCTCAATGAAAGGAGCTCAAAAATTTATCTTACCTTAGTTTATGATGTATGAAGCTTGGGAATTAATGAGGGATTTTTTCCATGAATATAGCTTGGAGTTTTGAAATAGATTTTCTCCTTTCTTTTGCTAGGGCTGAATGGAGAAGGAAAATGGGGGGAGAGAGAGAGAGAGAGTTTTCTTGCTTTCTTGAATGCTTCTTGTATAAGATTGTATTATATGATTTGTATCTCTTCTAGTATATATCTTAGGAATAGATAATGTTGGCATGTCTTAAGACATATCTTTCTAGCTTCCTAGGTTACAAGCTAATCTATTTAGCCTTAGGTTTTAGCTTTACTATTCCTAGCTTTAGGCCATCATTTCTACATAGATAGGTTAATATTTAATGATTTAACCATGGTTAATTTCTTACCATAGTTAATTAGTTTAGTTAGTTTGGTTCTATATATTTATTTATTCATTTATGCATTTGCTCGGTCGCTTAATCTTTTTCGTAATAATTTCTCGTAAACGGTTCGCGGTGTAAATCCTTTCACATACATTCTTTATGTTTTGAAGTATCGTTCTTGAATATAAATCTGTAGGATATTAAATTAGTAATTATGTTGTGATTCCCGTAATCCTTGATAGTTTGTAGATACAGTCATTTTTCAAAGTTCGTTTTTTCGAAAAACTAATAACATTTACATACACTCATTTGGTACGTATAATCATGTTATCAACTCCGAAACTCAATTTCTCGTGCACAACATAGTGTGGGCTAAAAAGTCATCTGTTAGGGTTACTATTCATTAAGCGTTTTATAAGGTCTCAAAAATTTGAGTTATTATATTACTATTCATAAAGGTCTTTACCGATGTCAAAAATTTGGGTTCTTACATGGAGGCAAATTCTCATTGACCCCCACCTTGGCCTTGTCCACCTCCAGACCCTTACTAGAAACCTTGTGCCCGAGAATAATGCCCTGTCGCACCATAAAGTGACATTTCTCCTAATTGATAATTGAGAACCAGATTGGTCTCAACACACCTCTTGAGAACGTGTCCAAGATTTTGCAAGCATTCATCAAAAAAATAGCCAAATACAGAGAAGTCATCCATGAACACCTCCACATCCTGGCCAATCATATCAGAAAAGATGGCCATCATACATCTCTGAAATCTGGCTGGCACACCACATAGACCAAAAGAAACTTGTCTGAAGGTAAAAGTTCAAATGGACAAGTGAAGGTAGTTTTTTCCTGATCTTCTGAAGCGATACAAATCTGATTGTAACCTGAATAGCCTTCTAGCAGACAGTAGTACTCATGTCCAGCCAATCTATCAAGAATCTGGTCAATGAAGGGCAAAGGGAAGTGATCCTTCCTAGTGAAATTGTTCAGCTTCCTGTAGTCCATGCAAACTCTCCACCCCGTGACTGTTTGTGTGGGAATAAGCTCATTAATCTTATTTGCTGCCACAGTAATACCACCTTTCTTTGGCACACATTGAACTGGGCTTACCCATGAACTGTCAGATATAGGATATATGATTCCTACATCTAGCCAGTAAGAATTTCCTTCTTCACTACTTCCTTCATGATTGGATTAAGGCGTCTTTGTTGCTCGACCGTAGGCTAGCTACCTTCCTCTACCATAATTTTATGCATGCAATAAGAAGGGCTGATTCCCCTTATATCTGTTATAGTCCAGCCAATTGCCAATTTGAATTCTCTCATAATCCTCAGAAGCTTTTCCTCATCACTACCTGAAAGGTCAGATACAATAATAACAGGCAAAGTAGATGCATCACCTAAAAATTCATACCTCAAATGCTCAGGTAAAGGCTTAAGCTCAAGAGTGGGACCTTCCTCAATAGATGGCTTGAGGCGTTTAGGAGCTTTGTTCAATTTCTCCATTCCAAGAGATTCAAAAGGCATATCTATCTTTCTCTTCCAGGGAGAAGCATTCAAATACTGTAATTATTCTTCACCTTTGTCATCTTCACTATTTGAATTTCCCAATAAGGCTTTCTCTAAGGCATCAGACCTTAGTAATTGATCAAGTTCTGAAGTAACTACAGAATTGACCAACTTCACCTTTAAGCACTCCTCATTTTACGTAGGAAATTTTATAGCATTGAATACATTAAAAGTTATATCCTGATCCAGCACTCGCATTGTGAGCTTAACCTTCTGCACATCTATCGAGGTTCGGTCAGTCGCCAAGAAAGGTCTTCCCAAGATTATGGGAATCTTCTTATCCTCCTCAAAATCAAGAATTATGAAATCAACAGGGAAGATGAGTTTATCAACCTTTAACAAGACATCCTTCACAATACCTCATAGATATGTAATAGAACGGTCAGCCAACTGCAAGGTCATATAAGTCAGTTTTGGATCAGGTAAGTCCAATTGCTTGAAGATTGACAAGGGCATCAGATTGATGCTAGCTCCCAAGTCACATAAGCATCTGTCAAAAGACAATTTTTCCAATAGTACATGGAATAGTGAAGCTGCCTGGATCTTTAAGCATCGGAGGCAACTTCTGTTGCAGCACAACACTGCATTCCTCCGTAAGAGCGACTGTCTCTAAATCATCTAGCTTCACTTTCCGAGAGAGAATACCTTTCATAAACTTTGCATAACTAGGCATCTGCTCAAGAACCTCAGCAAAAGGTATGTTGATATGAAGTTTCTTGAACACCTCCAGAAACTTCTCAAATTGCTTGTCCAGTTTTTTCTTCTGCGGTCGCTTAGGAAAAGGCGGCGGAGGATAGATTTGTTTCTCCCCTGTATTACTCTCAGGAGGAGTATGCTCAACAGTAGTCTTCCTTGGTTCCACTTCTACTTCCTGCTGCTCTACTTCTTTCTCAGCCTCAACTTCTTTAGTCAACATTTGAGTTTGTTCGGGATTCGCAACCTTTCCAGACCTTAAAGTGATTGCCTTTACCTGCTCCGTAGCTTCCCTCTTTCCTGGCACTTCAGTGTCACTAGGTAGTGTACCAGGCTGACGATTAAGCAATGTATTGGTAATTTGCCCAATTTGATTTTCCAAGGTCTTAATAGAAATGGCTTGACTTTTGTACATAAGCTTCGACTCCTCTAATTCAGATTTTTTATTAGCTTGTTGCAGCTGGAGTTGTTGTCTCGGTGCATACTGTGGTTTCTGAAAACCAGAGGGGTTGTACTGCTTAGCTGAATACTGTTGATAAGGCTGTTGAACCGCATTCTGAGTGTTGCTCCAACTGAAATTATGATGATTACGGTTGTTGGGATGATAAGTGGATGGCACAGGTTGCTGTGAACGCTGAAAGTTGCTCACGAACTGAGCTGATTCACTAGAAATTGCGCACTGATCAGTCTTATGGGCACCAGCGCAAAGCTCACAGACACTAGCAATTCGATTAACTCCATAATTAGTCAAAGTGTCCACCTTCATCGTCAAAGCCTTAAGTTGGGCAGCTATAGCAGTTGCTGCATCCAACTCCAGAATTTCTGCTACTTTTCCATGAGTCAGTCTCTGGGAAGGATTCCGGTACCCATTAGCAGCCATCAGTTCAATAAGTTCATAAGCTTCATCGTACCTTTTAGCCCACACGGCTCCTCCTGATGCTGCATCAAGCATGGGTCTAGAAGTAGCACCCAATCCATTGTAGAAGAAGTTAATAATCATCCAATCAGGCATGCCATGGTGTGGGCACTTCCTTAGCATCTCCTTATATCGATCCCAAGCCTCACACAGAGATTCTCCAGTTTGCTGAGCAAACTAAGTCAGAGGATTCCTGATTACAGAAGTCTTCACCATAGGGAAAAATTTAGTGAGAAACTTTTGAGCAAGGTCTTCCCAAGTGGTGATAGACCCTGCTGGTAGAGAATGTAACCAACACTTAGCTTTGTCCCTCAGAGAAAATGGGAAGAGTCACAGCTTGATAGCATCTTCAGTCACATCATTGAATTTGAATGTGTCACAGATCTCGATGAAGTCCCTGATGTGCATGTTGGGGTCTTCAGTAGGAGAACCCCCAAACTGAACTGATTGATGTATCATCTGAATCATGCTTGACTTGATCTCAAAAGTGTTAGCCCTGATGGCTGGCCTGATGATGCTTGACTGAATGTCATTGATCTTAGGCTGAGAATAGTCCATCAAAGCCTTAGGATTTTCTGCTTGATCACCCATCTCTACTAAAGTTGGTTCCTCGACTTTCTCTTCTTCTTCTACCTTCTTTTTTTCCTCAAAAACTTCCCTTCAAATCACTACAAGTTCTTTCTCGGCTTTATCAAGAGTTCTCTTACGAGTACACGAACACATATGCATACACCCTCGCCAGAGTACCTGAAACAATGCAAGGAAACAAATAAGTAACAATTTCCGAGTCAATGAACTTTAACGACCACTGATGGAAAGCACATAAACTATAAATTAACACTGTAGTCCCCGGAAACGGCGCCAAAAACTTGTTAGTCGCTAAACACGTGCTAATAATACACGCAAGTAAATGAGTTCACAAGTAGTATAAAATCTTTTCTAGTTCGTTCCCACAGAGACTAACTTTGGTTAACTAATTAATTCATGCACTTAAGCAACAATGTATGGTTATTATTCAATGCTAAGACGATAACAAATAGAGGTTGTTTATAACTAAGAATTAAACTAACAATTATAACTAAGAGAATAAAATTGGTTAAATTAATATATATGACAAACATGGGATTCTAACTTCATTAAATACTTCATTCAATAGCTTTATTATTCTCAACCTTAGCATGCAATGGTGATGACACTAATCAGACAACAGGAAACTAATAAACGCCAACTTTCATTGCACGAGTACCATACTACCAGACATCCACAAAAGAGATAGAAGCTGAATAGACACCAATTATATTGAGACCCTATATGTCTATAGAATTTGACAACATAACGGTTTAAGCACAAGTTATCTATCTTGATTACATAGGGAAAGTAAGATGGATAAAATTACCTACGAATCATGCATAACAAATACATAAACCTATGCTAGCATGGCATGTTTTAAATCCTTAAATTCACTTTCGCTTCATTAAAAATTAACACACTATCTTATTAGTTCGCGACGCTCATAAGATGAATACGCACAACCAATACTAGGTTACCATACAATCACCACACACTAAGGCATCGAAACAATTTAACTAAAGAAATCCATAAATAAATCCGCTAGAACCCTACGATAACGATTAGCCCATAATCAGACTCATCATCAACGTGGGTTCCGATGAAAGCATGGTATAACAAACGTAGTCTTTATAACGAATAAATAAAACCAAGTACAAAACAAGATTAAGGTTCACAAATAGAGAAACTAGCATCCAAGTTACAACTTAGAACAAAGATTCACAAGCAAAAACTAGGTCTTCTTCGTCTTCGTTGAATCGTGCTAATACGGTCTTCTTACGGCTCTCCTTGATATGTCTCTGGCTTGTTATGTTATTAAAAATGACCTAAAGTTGCTTATATAGCAATCCCATGCAGTGTAGAATTCTTTCTCTCAGAAACCAAGTAGAAACAAGATTCTGCCATCCCGACACGCGCGGCTGCGTGCTTGATCAGCGCGGGCGCGCTGGCTTTCTGTACTTTGGGCGCGACCACGCGCTTGATCAGCGCGGGCATGCTGGGCTTCTGCCAGTACTTGACTTCTTCTTTTTTCTTGCAGATTTGAGCCAGCTTTCAATGAGCTTTTATTCCAACACCACCTTGACACCAAATTAGCACCAAAACAATGCTAATTCACCTGATTACCTAGATAATGCCTGAAATGTAAAAACACTCGAAAACACATTAAAACACTTAAAAACTCGAGTATAAACGCATCAATTCAAAGCTTATTAGAGCGTTATAAAGTGTTATAAATGCCACTCAACATCTGTGACTTTACTTTGTTAGTTAATTTTGGCCTTTGATCTTGTACTCTTCAAGCTACTTTTTGTAGACTTTTCAAATCAGTGATTGATTTGTTTGTTGATTGACAATCTTGGATCTTTAACTGGCCTGCATTCTATACTTGAGTTTTACATCGAGATCTCCAGTTTGTTATATAGAGAACTCGATATCTCGATAAGTATAATGGCTTATCGAGATCTCTTATTTCTCTATAGTTGTTTTGACTTATCGAAGTCTCTGATTTCTCTATAAGAGAATTTGGCTTGTCGAGATCTCTGAATTTCTGCATGTAGAAACGACTTGTCGATATCTCTGAAATCTCTAAAGACATATTGACTTTTCGATATCTCTGAGATCTCTAATGAGAGTTTGCCTTGTCGATATCTCCAATCTTCATATCTTCAATTTAACTTATCGGTATCTCTAAATTCTCTATTGCAAAAATGACTTGTCGATACTCCAATCTTAATATCCTCATTTTGGCTTGTCGATATATCTGAGACTTCTCTATAAGCTATTTTTGACTTGTCGATAAGTCATTCTGGTGTTCTCGAATGACTTCTCTACTTGATCTGTGACTTGTAGATTTTTTGACTTAAAATGTTTTTCTTAAAACAGATTTATTCAACTCCAAGCTTCTTCACACTTTCTCTGAGGCATGATCTTCATGATCTTCTTCCAGAGTTTATTCTTAGGCTTGAAACTCTTTATAGAAAATTACTCCAGTCTAATCTATTGACATTTTTATAGACTCAAGTAATACAATACAAAATGCAAAGTTAGATTATCATACAACTTACTCAAGGCTGTCAATTTGACTTAGTCTTGTTATAGTACAGGCATGTCTTGCACAACAGGCTGTAAAATCAAATTGGCCTGTAGAAGTCTTCTTACCGAGGGTTGACCTTTTTCCAAATTCCATAAGATCATTTCGTTGATTGAAATTGGTCTCAATTGAGTGAAGTGTTTCACTAGTTTTTCAGGTTTTACAATTGGACGATAATTCTTCTTAATCTTCTCATCAATCTTTTTCCATTTCTCTTTCAGCTTTAGTTCAGCTGCCGCTATCTGTATCAGGTGAATGCTGTCTATCATTGGTGGTTTTATGAAGGTAATTTCTGGAATAATCACCTTACTGACTTGAATGTGCACTTTCTCCCCCTCACTAACTGTCTCCCCCTTACTAACTGCAATGATTGCATTATTCTCCCCTTTTTGTTAACATCAAGTTGAGCAAGGTTTGAGGTTTGTGCAGCCACCAATTGCTATAACAGACTTGTATGAGCTTCCTGATTTGAAAGTATCTTGGCCATTGATTTCTCCACATTTGTAAGTCTTGAATCCATGGCCTCAACTTTTCTGTTCAAATCAGCTTCTTTCCTGAGTTTCTAGACAATTTCTAACATTGTTGCTTCTGGAAGCTTAGCATCTAATCTAGCAGCAAAATATTTCTTTACATCTGCAAGACTTTGCTTGAACCCATCCACATCTTGACTTTGTTTTAGTGATTGGATCTTATGCAATTGTAGAGAGTCCATATGGGCTTTGAGTAGACTCTTGGTGCTAGTACTTGTGGTTTCCTGAATTGCACTTTGGGTGTCATGAATTAACTTGAAAAGTGTGGTTTTGGGATGTGAATAAATGCAGTCCTTGTGTAGCATCCATGATGGAATTTCTACATCTCCCCCCAAGACCTTGCCTTCATCTTCATCATCTTCACCATCATCCCCAAAAGAGTCTTCAGAACCACCAGAGGGATACTCAAAATCATCCCCAGTTGTGGAGGGCATGGTATTGATTGCATCATTGGCCCTTAGCATAGATGTTGTTGTGTGCACCAAATTCAGAATCTGCTCAACAACCTCATTGCCCTGTCCAGCAAGAACTTGATATGTTAGATTAGGGTGAGTAAATGTCTCAGCATCATAAGTGACAGAGTCTAGAATAACTTGATATTCTTGCTGAATTAGTTGTCTCTTTTCAGCCTCATTGACATCCATTAACTCACTAACAATATGCATTTCCCATTCATCTATACCTGCTTTTCTCTTATTCTCTCTCTCTCTCTCTCTCTCTCTCTCTTTCTCTCTCTATATATATGTATCTTTCTCTTTGCATCAAGGCTTCCCTTGGCTTCCCACCCTCACACCCTCACCTTCACCATCTAAGGTGGGATTCCTCTCACTTTCTTTTGCCAAGCTGGAAGAAATAGATTGCATTTGTTCACTCTTTTCCTCTCCTTTTTCCTGAGAGCAACTCAGCCTCTCACTCTGTTCACTCCCTTCCCTCAATCCTAAGAGTGATTGTACAACTACTAGTTCATCTACACTTGTAACAATTTTGGAAATTTCAAGTAGTGTAGTGACTTTCTAGGGATGAGCAACATCTGTCGCAATAGTAGTTGAGAAATTCAATGGAGAATTATTGTTAAGCACATCCGTCGAGATACAATCACTAGCCAACAGATGAACAATATCCATCAAAATAGTAGAAATGAATGAGTTTGGAGTTGAAATTATTATAGAATTTGTGGTGATTAATTTCAAATTGTCCACAGATTTCCCAATATCTTCATAAAAAAGTGGCAAGTGAGCCAACAAATCATCTAAAAGATGATGCCCACTTGCTTGAGATTTTGGCTCCTCCATGAGAGTTAAAGATGGAGAATCAGGAAATGATGTGTGAATCATGTCCACTTCCAGAAAATTTGTGGGTGAGCTTTATGTGTGAGGTGCTTCCATTGTTATAGATTTTGGCTGAGACTCCACATTTATTGGAGCCACATCAATCTGCATTTGAGAAGGTGCTATAACTGAGTCTTTGACTGCAGTTTGCACAGTGTGTGCACCCTGTGTATCCCCGATGTGTTTAGATTTTTTCATTCTTGTGTAAATTTGAGGTTGGTCTGTGTTCCTAACCCTTTGGCATGTGCTCTTGGCTGAGAGCTTTGTTCAATAGTCACATCCTTTCGGGAGAATGCAACTAGTAATGAGCTTGATTCCTTATTAATTACTACAGTTTGTTGGGAAACTGTAGTGTGGCTAGGCTGGGTTACACACACTTCTCTCTCCTTATTCTTAGGGCTTCTTTGATGTTCATCCTGTCCCTCACCAGCCCCACTTCCCTTCACACTCCCCTCTATAGTTTTGGTAATTTTTGAAACTAGTCCCTTTTGAGAGGGACTAGAGTGGGGTCTTTGAGACTTGGATTTAGAAACTTTTGTTTGAGTGGCTTGGGTAGGCATCTGTTGGGTCAAACTCACAGATGCTATAGCCACACATGTCTGCAAAGAATTTTTTGGTAGAGAAGTAGTAGATATAGTGGAACTTACCTCACTTACCTGAGGCCCCTCCATGATTGGCAAGTAGATGAGAGTAACCTCACTGAGATTATTTTCCATGTTAAAATCAGCAATAACTCTCCTCTCTTGTACCCAACAATCTAACTTGTTTGTTGGGTTCTCAATAGGGAGAACTTTAAAAACATGGTTAGCCGGCATCATAAAGAATCTAACATAATAGATGTTTTTGTTTCTCTTCTTAATATCTCCTAATTTGTAACTTAACTCATACATAACAGACATTATAATACTTCTCACTAAGTAGCATGTATAGCATGTTAACAAGTGAGTAAGTTACTGCATCAAAATTGCTTATCTTTCCAGAAAAGACTTTAATGAAAGAATCACAGAGAAAGCTGCATTCCTTTTTAAGACCTTTTCTCCTTACCTCACCAAGCTTGGCAGGGTCAAGAGAATAGCCCATAGAAATAAGCATAGAACTTACATCTGTGTCTATGTGTGGAACTAGTGTATTATTCTCAGGCAATTGAAAACAGGCTTGAATTTCATCATTATTATGCAGAAATTATTACCTTTCAGAGTGATGGCAATAGTTATGTCCTTTGAGTTGCACATTGATGTGGTCCATATCTCTTCCATAACCTCACAGTAGATTACTGGTGATGCCAACATAACATAGCTCAATTTGTAGCCTTGAATGAAGTCCATCATCTTGTGATAGGCCTCAGAAGCAGTGATACTCCAATTGACATGTGCTAGACAATTGTTCTTTTCATATACGAAACCAGTTTGAGACATGATCTTTACAACATGTAACATTGAAGTGATGAAATCAGTTTCAGAGAAAGGTTTAGAGTTTTGGAGACGAAGAGAGAGTAGAAATTGATTGAGAAAGATAAAGGTAAAAATGAAAATGAAATAGGCTTTTATACTTTCTCAGAATAAACGGTTAAAAGTGAGAAGTAAAATAAAGTAACCAATGAAATTTTCCCAAAATAGCCGTTTAAAAATGAATAAACTGTCGAAATTCTAATGATTATCCATCGAAATACACTTAGAGACTGTAAGTAAATTCAACGGATAATGCATAGAATTAACGATTATGATGAAAGCAATTCAACGGATGAGGTTATAGCAAATATCTGTTGAGTTAAAAAGAATCCAGAAAGGTATTTGATTTTTAATAGATAGTATATTTCAATGGATGGTCAATTTCAACGGAACTTGAACATCTGTTGAGATGTAAATTTTGACTTAGCCAAAATTTCATCCCTAATAGAAAAATCAAATAAATTCCTGGCTGCATTTCAACTTGCAAAGACATCAGAAGAAATTTAAGAGTAATTAAGCATAACAAACTCACTTACCAACCTAGTAAAGGTGGACTCATCAAGTGGCTTGGTAAAGATGTCTGCAAGTTGCTTCTCACTTGGAACAAAATATAGTTTCATAGTACCATTCATGACATGCTCTCGAATGAACTAGTACTTGATGTCTATGTGCTTGGTCCTTGAATGTTGTACTGGATTCTCAGTAATGGCCATTGCACTGGTGTTGTTATAGAAAATTGGAATCTTATCCACTTCTAGACCATAGTCCAACAATTGGTTTTTCATATATAAAATCTGTGCACAACAACTACCAGTAGCAATATATTTAGCCTCATTTGTAGAAGTAGAGACTGAATTTTGCTTTTTACTGAACCAGGATACTAGCTCGTTTCCTAGAAATTGACAAGTTCATGTTGTACTTTTTCTACCAATTCTACAACCTGCATAATCTATATCTGAATAACCAATTCAAAACCAGAATCTCTAGGATACCAAATGCCAAGTTTTGGTGTTCCTTTGAGATATCTGAAAATTCTCTTTGTTAGGTCACACAACACTATAGAAGGGGGTTGGATATAGTGTTTATACAATCAAATCGATTTCTCAACACAAGTATGTAACAGTAATCAAGTATATTCAATATAATAAACTTTGTTACAATAGAACAGTTGTTCTCTCTCAGTGATGAACAATATCACTAAGAGCTTCTAGGTTACAAATGTATAATGTTGTTGATAATGATAACACATATAATATAAACCCTAAGCTGTGTTTATATAGTACACAGTTACAAGATATCTTCTAATTGATATGGAATATAATTCAGTCTCCTAAAATATATCAATCAGATATCATCTACAAGTCTTCTAGTCTTCTAGCTCTTCATGCATATCTTCTATTGTTTTAGTCACGATCCTTTCCTGTAAATCAGCTGCTTTCCTTATATGAAGTATCCGCACTTAAGTCCTGATATAAATCCTGACAGCCTTAAGTTCTGATATAAGTTATGACTTCAGTACGTTCTGATTTCTAGTAAGTCCTGATATTAAGTTCTGAAAACTAAACACAACAGATTAGACATGACATCTCAAATATATCTAACAATCTCCCCCAACTTGTAAATTATGAAAAATATACAAGTTAATAGATTTGATGATGTCAAAAACATTTAAGTACAAATGCAATGAGAGTTTAAATAGACAACTAAATACAACTTACAATCCTTGTAGCTTTTACCAATCTTACTGAGTCAATCTGAATCCAAAGTGATTCTTGACAAAGTTTGATATCATCTTTTCTTCTGTATTTCTCAGGACTTGAGCTAGTGTAGCTTTGACTTGCTTCAATTCTTCATCTTGACTTCCAATCTGGTAGATTGCAGTCCTAAGTGCTGAGATATGATTTCTTTCTAAACCATCACCAAGTCTGATCACCTTTGGATGATAAGAGTCTTCATTATAGCACAAACATTTCTCTTTCAAAATGACTTCAAGTTTAGCAGAATCCTTCTTCATTGAAATTTCACTTCCATCATCTTCAACAATATTTGGAATGATTCTGTAACCCTTGATCCAGAAATTCTTGTTTTATCCCTGATGGTCTTCATTATGAAATTTGACCATCTCCTAGTAATCTCAGACTTTATCTCCAAAAGATAATGAAAGAATTGAAGTTCTTTCAGAGATTTGTTCAGCACATCTGATTCTAACATTCTGTATGTCCTTCCGTCTTCAAGAAATAGAATCAATTTTTCTTTGACATTACTTTTATCATGAGCATCCAGTACCACTTGAACAGATATAACCTTATCAAGGTATTTCTGTGTAACTTCTTCAAGAGGTTTGTGAATCAATAAGAATGGACCTCTTGCAAGTACTTCAACTCCTGTTTTGATCTTGGCTTCTTCAGAACCTAATCCAGCTCTGTCTCTTGCTTCCCTGGCTTTCAATCCAACAGTCATGAAATCAGATAACAATTGACTTTTCTTAGGATCTGATGGATTAACATTCTTCCATAGGAGTTTTCTCTTATCAGTAACTGTCAATTTGTTCAAATCAACTTGAGCACGGTCAAAGGTTGATGTTTTGATGACTTGATCAGAATTTGTTATTTCTTCTGTAGCTTGTTGTTCTTCATTCTGAACAACTTGAGATGTGTCAGAGGTTGTCTTAGATTCTTCAGTTATCTTCCTTCTTTTCAGAGTTTGAACAGTTTCATCTACTACAGCAGCATCATCAAATACTTGAACCAGTTTGCATACAGGTTTCATCAGGATTTGAGGAATCTTCATCTCCTATGTCTTTGTTGGTTCATCAATTTTTCCTTTCCCTTTATCCTTGGGATCAACTTGTGATCTTGTCTTGGGCTTTGGAGCCTCGGAATTTGACCTTTCCTTGATCACAATGCCTTTTACCTTAGGTCTTGGAGGTTTCTTTGCATCAAAAGCTTTAGACTTTAGATTTGTCTTCTCACCTGCAAATCTATCTTCTTCCTCCTTTAAAGTCTCTAAATCCATTCCAGGATTATGCTTTAGAAATAGTCTTCTAGCAATTTCTTCATCAAGTGTCTAAATTTTAGGATCTTTGTAGTAGACAGTAGTCTGCTTTCCCTTTAGCTTCAGAGTTTGTAAAAACTTTTGTGTAATAACCCCAAAAATTTTGAACTTTTTGTAACCCTTATGAATAGTATTTTTGCTGATTATGCTGAATGAGAAAACTTTTCATGCCACACTATATAGGGGTTCTTCTATTGTTATTCTGAGATCTTATTAGTACTCTATGTGGTATATAAGTGTATATAAAGATTGTCAGAATCCAAATTCGAACACTTTGATTTTTCCCGAAAATCCACCAGATACCGAAAGAATTGAGTATAAGGTAACAGGATAAAAATGATTTAAATTCAAGGATTATAAGAGAGGATCATAAAAGGACTATAATGTATTGAGAAAGGTTAAGGACACCCAAGTAATATGATCCCGGATATGATCCCTCAAACGATTAGCAAGAACAAACGATAAACGAGTCGTAAAACAATTAAATGACAAGTAAGAGAGATTAGTGCAAGGATTATGGATGATAATCAAGCAATTAAGCAAGGATTAGCATAAGAAGATGCTTCCACCACCAAGTGATGACAAGTGGCAAATGATGAAGTCACCAAGATGATGTCATACTTAGTCATACTCCACTCACTTTAATTAACCAACAAATCATCCAAATATCCCATTCACTTCATTTTCCACCACAAAAACATTCAACAAAACAAACACTCTCCCAAGAACACCTAGCTCTCGGCTTTTTCATGTTTTCAAGGAGAAAATTTCCAAAAATCAAGATTCTAGCTTTGTTAAATTGCAAGGTAATTACCCAAGGTCCCTTATGATTAGATAAGCATATCCTAGGAGTTTAAGCTTCTATTTATTCATGAATCTCTTCCAATAAATCAAGGAAGAAGATGATGAATAGTGTTTTCAAGATAACTAACTTTATTTTCTTTGATTTCCTTTAAGATCCAAGCATTCCTAAGCTATCTCAAGGCTTCTTAAGGCTTCTTACCTACTCTAATCACTCCAAGGAAGGTATAACCCCTCCAAAACCTAACTTTACTTTGAGTATTAGGTTTGGTTTTGTTATTATAGTTCATGAGAGCGTGATTCATGTATATTTAGAGTTTGGTTGGATTTGTAATGAGTTTGAGTTGTAAATCTTGGTTATTGGTTAATGAACCTTAAGTATAGATAGTAGCTCTTGTTGTGATTGAATAAGATGGATAAAACATGAAGTAATGGACTGATTTAATAGGATTTGGATGAATTTTGGTTGTATGGTTGATTTGTGGTTGATTTGTGGTTGATTAGAGTAGTTTAAATTTTGGTAATCGCGTAAACATAGCCGTCGTAATGACCGATTTACCTTAGACTGTTTTTGTTCTTAATATCAGGACCCATGAACTCACTGTTAGGTTTCGACCATTGCCATGATTAGATAGTTCATGTTACGAGCTTCGTTTTGATATGTGGTTCGCTTGAATCCGATGTACGGTTTAGGAGAAACGACCGTTTTAAGTAACGGCGTTTCGCGACTGAAGCATTACCCCTCGCCTTACTTTGAAACATTGGTTAAGGACCTTAAATGACTAATTGGATTATGAAACAATTATGTAAAGTGGACTAGGCAGTTGGTAAGGTACTCGCGAAAGAATCGCCTTAAAACTCTTAATGGTTAATTTATTAAAAATGGTGGAACCGAGGGTACTTCAGCGACTTAAGTGAATCGTTAAGCGCAAAATCGAACGTTAAGGTCTAATTGGTTAAAGTATAGATTCATGAGCAACTTTGGTTTAATTCCAACTTATATGTTGTTTATAGATTACCAGACTCGTCCCAAGCCATTTATCACCCCCAGTCGCTCAGGAAAGTTTTCTACCCGTTATACTGTTGTTGTGATGTATATATGTATATGCATTATCTTTTGATAGATGCATGATGGTTAATTAGCAAATCTTGAGATATATTGGAGCATGTTGATATGGGATATATGCATGTCTGTTTCGTAATCTTGATATCTATCTGTTGATTCCAATGCTTATAAGTTGCATAATACATATGCTAGAGATAAGCAGTAGTTTCGTATACCCTTAGTATAGGGGACCCAAAGGTGGATATTTTCTAAAACCGGGAGTCAATGTTCCTGAGTATATTATATATATTTATATATATATATATAAATATAGCTTTCAAAACTATTAATTGAATAAGATTTATTCGATAACTTTATTTTTATTAGTGAATATTACTTTGAATATTAATTCGAGGACTTACAACTCCGTTTATTTTATTTAAATGAATATTACTTTGAATATTCATTCGAGTACTTACGACTCCGTTTATTTTATTTAAATGAATATTATTTTGAATATTCATTCGAGGACTTACGACTCTGTTTATTCTATTTAATGAATATTATTTTGAATATTCATTCGAGAACTTATGACTCCGCTTATTTACTAAATAATATTCTTTATTTTATTAAAGAATAATGTTTCGATAATAAAACTTATTTTCGATTATTCAAATAAAGATTATACTTTCGTATAAGTATATCTTTGGTTATTTAATATCCATTTCAAGTATGAGTTTTAAAACTTCTACTTCAATTATTTTTATAAAGATTATTCTTTATGGGAATATTATTTAAATAATAATATTCAGATATTTTCTAAATATATTGGGACTGATTTATTTTATTAAATCAGCATTACTCCAAACATTCTTAAAAATGTTTTCGAGTCTTCAAAATGATTTTAAAAGTTAGAGCGGATCCCAAAACTCATTTTTATATTTAAAATCTTCCTTTCAAAGGGGATTTAAATACTCACTCAAAACCTGAGGGATCCGGCTCTGTGGTGTATTTATATTCGCAACAAGGTTGTTGTTTTGACAAATGAATTGATTACTTACTCAATGTTCGGGAAGTAAGCCCATCTAATTGAGTCGGCATAAGTGACATGCCGGGGTACGGTCTATCAAAGTGTAAGTGGCTGGGTGGCAGTCCATCAACGCGTAAGAGGCCAGGTGGCGGTCCAGCACAAGGTCCCAATGAGGCCAGGGTGATGACCGGTGGGGGATTCATCCATCTACTAGTAGAAAAGGTTACATATTGGTATCTTTGCCTGATCAGCAAGATATCGGGTTTATGCCAAAATTCTTTTCTTTCCAAAATTCATTGGATATTGCAAACTCTGTTCATACTTTACATAACAGAGGTTTCCAGGAAATGTATAAGAGATATATATCTCGATATATATCGGGACTTAATGAAGTACCTCGTAACTTCATTTCATTCAATAATATTTCAAAGATTTAATCTGTTCAAGTCTTAACTTGTGGTCTCATCTATGGGATGAACTTTTGAAACCTATTATACTTTGAACAGTGGTAGTTCAAGTAGTTTTCTAAAATGGTATAAGTATAGTGAAGTAATTGGTAACTTCATCTTCCTTTAAGCTTATATCCAGTAAGTAATTACCTTACACTTGATAAAGGATTCTAGTAAGTTATCCATTTAGATACTTGCATTATTGTTTACACTATATATTATCTTGCGAGCTGTAATGCTCACTCTTGCTTCATTTCTTCATCACACAACAACAGTTAGGAAAGATGGCCAGACTCAAGCAGACCCAGCGCAAGCGTGTGGGAAGCGTCCCGCGTCTTCCCGTTGATATCGTAGCTACTATAGCTGCAGAGGTAGATCTATTTGTAGATCAGGCATTCTACTTTTGGGAATCAATTATGTATAATTATAACTTATGGAAGATAATGGCAATTAACTGTAAACTTATCAAGTAATCATTTTGGGTTGTAATAACTTTTAAATTATGGATTCAAGGACTTGTACTTATTTCAATTTCATCTCTGAGACTATAACGTGTTGTGGTGTGTGTTAGTGTGGGGTCACAACATGAGGTCATTTATTATTAATTAAGTTAAGTGATATTGTGGAAAGAAAGACCGTGATGACCCGGATCCCCGACCCCGGATTTGGGGGTGTTACATTCTGAGAGTCTTTAGATCCTAACTGAATCAGGATATCAGAACTTGACATCAGACTTTTAGCATGCACAGCATCAGAACTTGACCTCTTCTATGTAGAAGATTTGTTAACATCAGAAATTACTTTCTGTGAAGATTTTCCTTGACCTTTTCCTTGACCTTGACTCTGACCTCTACTCTTATCAGAGTTTCCCTGGTCATCACCTTTATCATCCTTCTTCTTCAGTATTTGACTAGTCGAGCATTTGGACTTAACTACCTTCTCCCCCTTTTTGGCATCATCTGGTAGTAGGAGAGAGAGAAGAAGTTTTACTGAAGATTGAATTTCATTTAATTGAGCTTGTTGAGAGGTTTGATTCTCCAGTACCTCAGTAAGTTGGGCCTGTTGCTTTTCTTGAACCTTCTCAATAACTTCAACTTTCTCATGAATAGGTCTGATAAACCTCTTTTTGTCTAGCTTGATCTCCATATCCAGCTTATCAGCTCTTTCCAGAAGTTTGTCAACTTTTTTATGAGTAATTGAGTGTTGACCTTGAAGGTTTTTAGTACTTAGAGCTGTGACTTTGAGTTGGTGCTTAAAATCAGAGTTTTTCAACAACTCATCAGCTTTTGCAATATGCTCTGTCAGAACTTTAGAGCTTGGAATGAAATCAGATTCATTCCACTTCTTGGTCCACTCAACTCCTCTGTGAGTTTCTTCCCAAGGAACATGAGCTTCTTGTTCAACAAACTTTGTAAGCAGTTCCTCCTTTCCAAGAATGGTTAATCATGTTACCTTATACTTAATTCTTTCGGTAACTGGTGGATTTTCGGGAAAAATCAAAGTGTCCGGATTCGAATTCCGACGACCTTTACATACACTAATTTACTTTATGGAATACTAGTACGATCTCAGAATTTCCATAACAGTACTCCTATATAGTGTGGTATGATAATTTTCCTTAATCAGCATCATCAGCAAAAGTTACTATTCATCAGGGTTTCAAAAAAAATTCCAAAAATTGGGGTTATTACACTGTGTGAGGGGAAATCCAAGATTGATTATGACTTTGGAAACTAATCTCAAGACCAAGAAGAACAAGATAGTTGAAGATGAGGAGATGATTATTATACTGGGGAGATATCTACAAAATGTTGAAACCATGTTGCCAACTACTCAATTTAACACAAAAGATGACAAGGATGATGATGAGCAGAAGAATGATGAGCAAAAACCTTCTAGCTCAAATCCAAGTCAATCTTCTAAAGAAACTGGCAGTAAGGTAGATGAGAAGAAGAAGGATAAAAGGAAGAAAAGAGATGATAGCAGAAGGAGGAGAAGGGGAGAAGAAAACGGAACTAAGAAACATGTCCAACAAATCCAAATCTCACAAACTCAAACCATCAAGCCTTGCCAAACACTATCTCAACCAAATCTACTTCAAAAGCCAAATACTTGTACAAACAAACTGCAAACACCCTACTCAAAATACCAACCAGATCCATCCAAGTCACATTAAAGAAAATCATAAACCTACCTTCATTCAAGCCTCCAGCCATAACTCACTTCAAGAATATTGTAAGAAAACCAAGGAAAATGCAAGATGGTGTTGGGGTCATTTGGAACTGATTCAATCAAACTGACTTTCTGCCTCAAAATATGTGCATCATAGATGATGACTTTTTCTAACAACTATCTAAAGATATTGTCAAATTTTGTGTTGTATCTTTAGCAGAAGTCAGAATCTACTACATGGATGACTCCTTCATTTTGCTTAGCAGGATAGTAATGGAGATTTTTTCAACCACAGAACTGAAGAGGGTGATCAACTTGATGAAGGATAAGGACACAAGTATAAGAATGTGAAAGGCTGTGATGTCTGAAAGGTTGAGGGGAGGGAATGAAAGACATGTAAGATTGAAGGCTGAAAAAGAACAAAGGGAAAGAAAATATTTAAAAGAGATAGAGATGTTTGAGCAGAGATCTAATGAACTCAAGGCAAGGGGGTTGAGTAGAATATCAAAGGATGGATATTTTCTGAACATACAAGTTGGCAGATTCTCAAGATTCAGAGTTGGTTACTTAAATGGTTACTTATTGGATGATTGGCTCAAGCTTGTAGAAGCTCTAAGAGGGACTAAAATAATAGAGGAACTCTAAGTGCTTGTAAATCTAAAGGACCTCATTAGAAAATAACCAGGTTATGAGAAATTCATGTGATGGCTGTAACTATTGAATTTATGTAATCATCAAATGTATAAAAGTTGTATTTTTTTAATCTGTCAGTTATTATGTAATTGTTTTTAACTTAGGGTTAGTCTTGTTATCAGACACAAATTTATGATTAGCAATCTTCTCACAAATTGGGGGAGATTTTTGTGCAAGACATACTTGTACAATAACAAGACTAAGTCACATTGACAACCCTGAGATTTAGTTGTTTGATAATCAATTTTGTATTTTTTATTGTATCACTTGAGTCTATAAAAAGGTTAGAAGATTAGACTGGAGTATTTTTCTGTAAACAGATTCAAGCTAAGGAATAAACTCTGGAAAAAGATAAAGCAATGATCATGCCTCAGAAAAAAGTGAAGAAGCTTGGAGTTGAATAAAACTGTTTTATGAAAAATATTCTAAGTCAAGATATTAACAAGTCACAGATCAAGAAATATAGAGAAGTCATTCGATAACTCCAAGGTAACTTATCAAGAAGTCTAAAATGGCTTATAGAGAGTCTCAGAGATATCGACAAGTCAAATGAATATGTGAAGATTGAAGAAATCGACAAGTCATTTCTGCATGTAGAAAACTCAGAGATATGGACAAGTCAAAATGAAGATATGAAGATCATAGATATCAACAAGTCAATTTATCATTAGAGATCTTAGAGATATCGACAAGTCAAAATGTATATAGAGATCTCTGAGATATCGACAAGTCAATTCTATATGTAGAGATCTCAAACATATCGATAAGTCATTAAACATGCAAAATATCAAGAGACCTCGACAAGTAAAATATACCTATAGAGAACTCAGAGATCTCGATACGTCATTATACTTATCGAGATGTCACTTCTCTCTAGAACAAAGTGGAGATCTAGACAGGCCTCTGAAATACAGAATGCAAAAAAATTCAAGATTCAAGATTATCAGTCAACAAATGATCTATCAACTAGATTGAGAAGTCTACAAAGTAGCTGGAGAGAATACAAGATCAAGGGACAAGATTAACTAGACAAATAATGGTCACAGACCTACAAGATTCTGCACAGATTTGCTAAGCTAGAAATGGAAATAAAAAAAGGTTGCTTTGGAAAAGAGTTTAATACATTTTAGTGCAAGTTTTGTAAACCCATGTTGCTAGTGTATAAAGCATGCAGTGGTCCTTAGTTTAAAAGTAACAAACAGATTCACATTTTCTTGTATTCTCTCAAGGAAGAAGCTGAGTTCTTATATTTCTAAGAACACGGAATTTGTAGCAAGAAAAATTTAATTAATACAAATTAAGTGAGTTTTGAAATATTGTGTTTGTGATTTTATTTTTGTTGTATCTTTACAAATTGTAAACTGCTTTATTCACACAATATCCAAACTTTAAAAAGGCTAAAAATCCAGAAAACACATTCACCCCCTCCCCCGTGTTGTACTCAATAGCTAAAAAAATGTACTAACACGTTTTCTAAAGTTATCTTGTCTATTTCCATTTCTCGTGTTAGCAAATCTTTGTAGAGTCTTGTAGGTCTGTGACCATCCTCTGTCCAGTGAATCTTGGCCCTTCATCTTTTATTCTTCAAGCTATTTTTGTAGTCTTTCTAATTTAGTGAATAAATTGTTTATTGACTGAAAATCTTGAATCTTGAACTTGTTTGTATTCTGAATTTTGAGATAGTTTATCAAGATCTCATTTGTTCTTTAGAGATGTCACATATCGATAAGTATATTGATTATCAATATCTTGAGTTCTCTATACTTGTCGAGGTCTCCAGTTCTCTATATGTAGAATATCTTGTCGACGTCTCCAGTTCTCTACATAGCCTTTTGACTTTTTGACATCTCTAGTTCTTTACATGAAGATTTGGCTTGTCGATATCTCTAGATCTCTACGTGAAAAAATGGTTTATCGATATCTCGAGTTCTCTACATAAACTTTTTGACTTGTCGATATCTGAGATCTCTACATGAAGAAATGACTTGTCGATATCTCTTAGGACTTCTCTACAAGTCATTTTGGAATCCTCGATATTCCTTAATCTGTGACTTGTCGATATTTGACTTAGAATATTTTTCCTAGAATAATATTATTTAAATCCAAGCTGCTACAGTTCTCTCTGAGGCATGATCATGAATTGATCTTTTTTCAGAGTTTATTCCATAGCTTGAAGGCTATTCATAGAAAAATTTCCAATCTAATCTACATAACCTTTTTATGGACTCAAGGAATACAATTATAGAATATAAATATAGATTATCATACAACTTATCCTTAGGACTGTCAATATGACTTAGTCTTGTTATATGCAGGCATGTGTTGCACAACAATCTCCCCTAATTTTTGAGAAGATTACTTGTCACAAATTTATGCCTGATAACAAGACTAACCTCAAGCTAAAATCGATTGCAATAAGACTGATAAATTGGCAAAGTACAATTATTATACATCTTGCAGTTACATCAGTACAGAGTTCTAAAACTTATCTAAATTTCTCAAAACCATGTTATTTTCTAATAAGGTCCTTGAGTTTGCATATTTCTTTTCTCATTCCTCCCGTTTAGCCTTTTCTCTTTCATGCCTGGTATCTCTATCTCTCAACCTTTCAACCAACACAGCCTTCCATATTCTTGTATATGAGTCCCTTACATTCATTAAACTTATCACTCTTTCTAATTTCGCAGTTGAAAATGTTTCAGTGACTTCTCTATTCAGTAAAATGAAAGTGCCATTTTTGTAGTAGATCCTGACTTTTCCAAGTATACCAACACAGACTTTGAATATCTCGTCAGCTAACTGTTTGTGATTATCATCATCTAATATGCTTTCAGATATTGGAAGAAAGTCATCTTGATTGAAGCAATTCCAAAGAACACCAGATTCAACTTGAATTTTTCTTGGTTTTCTTCCAGCTGTTTTGAAGTGAGTTTTAGTTAAAGGTTTGAATGTAGGTGGTTTTGATATTTTCTTTAGAGAGACTTGGTTAGTTGTGATAGGAATTTTGAGCAGAGAATGTACAGTTGGATTATACAGGTACTTAGGCTTTTGGGTTTGGATTTATTGTGTTTTTATTTGGCTAGGTTTTTGTGTTTGAGTTGGCAGAGTCTGTGATATTTTAATTTCTCAGACTTTCTATTTCTTATCTCCTCTTTCTCTGTCCTTTTTCTTTTTCTTCCCGTCAGCCTTTCCCTTCTTATCCTCCTTCTTTTTCTTCTCATCATCCACCTTACTGCCACTTGCTTTACTAGAATGACTTAGATTTGAGCCAGAAGATTTATGTTCATCTTTCTTCTACTCATCATCATACAAATCATCTTTTGTATTAATTTGAATCTTTGGCAGCATGGTTTTAGCATTTCAAATATTTTCCCAGAAATTTAATCATTTCTTCATCTTCATAAGTCTTGATCTTCTTAGTCTTCAAATATGTCTCTAATGTCATTATTAGCCTCAAGTTCCCCATGACATAGTGTTTTAGATACTGAAAGTGTTTACACCTTTTGGTGTTTGGACAGATGTAGGCCACTCCCTTTCTTGGCTAGGTAGACTTCGGGAAATGCACCTATTTGACACTTTTTTTAGCTCATTTAGCAAGAGAGTGTCCTCTGCAATCACCATATTCACCTTATTAATAAAGATATCCAGCTCAGATGTTCTCCTTGATAGGAGATAATTAAGAGATACATGCATACATCTGTCTACACCTGATTTATTTACATTTGCAATTATCCTCTTCTCCTTAAAATTTTTCCTAATCACCATCACCACCCTCAAGAAATTGATGTTCATATCCATAAACTTCTTGTAAGTAAAGTGATTATAGTTTAGAGAGACTCTAAAGGCTTCTAAGATTTTCTTAAATTATTTATCAAGACAAGGTCCCTCTGCTGCCATCATGACTCTGTCCAAACCAACATCATCTTTATTTTGATTTGTAGTTTGGCTGGATTGGCTGAGACTCAATCTTCCCCTTAGTCTTTATTGCATGCACAGTAGGTGGAGGTAGAGGGAGTTAGGTCCTTACAGCTTGAGGTGCTTCCTGAAGGGGCACATTCAAGGCTCCCAAAATAGCTCCCAAAGATACTGAGGTCTGCATCTGTAGATATTTGTGGGAGTCTATTAAGGACTTGATGTTCTGTTGCTGCCTTTCGGAGAATGGAGGTCAATTGTGCAACTTGAGTTGATAGAGATGTGTTTGAGGCTTGAAGATCTGTTACTTGAGCTTGAAGATTTTGACTTTGAAGGTTGGTTGAGGTAGAGAGTATGGATTGTGAACTGGATGCAAAGATGGTACCAAGTTAATTCTGGACAGCATATCTGATCTCCTCCATTATCAAAGCTAATGGTTCATATCTAACCTTGTATAACCGATCCAACTTGACATTGGAGTCATTATTCTAAGTAATTTATTTCTGGATCACCTCATGCAAGGTTATAAAAAATTCTATAAATTTTATAAGATTTTCTTCAACTAATGTAAGAGAGAGAGAGAGAGCTTAATGTTTGTCAGAGAATTTGTTGAATTTAGATTTTATTTCTGAGAAGGTTTGCATTAGTTCATCAATCCTTTGATTCACCAGTTTTTTCACCTCAGGCTGATGTCCATCCAGAGTTTTCTCAATTGCTCATCCAATATGATGAAAGGATTTAAATTATGCTTTATAAACTTCTATAATGGCGTCATAGGCTTCTTGAGGAGTGAGGATCTTGGCATTACTTCCCAAGATAGTGATGTATTCTTCTCTAAACTTAGCCAAGGCCTCCTTCATGTTTATTGTGAAATCCTTGGACAATCATGCATCCATATTTTTGATGCACTCCAAACCTGGGTCAGAAGGTTGGGGTTCACAACACACACACACATATTATATAAACATGTTTATGAAATAATAAATGCAATGACCCTACCTTACACAACCACGGATCGCAACAGATTAAAGTATGAACACAAGCCACAACCTTATTTATATTATAACGTATCAAACCCCAACTAGTTTAACTTACATCTGATTAACAAACATTATTATAAACTTTCAAACTCAAAGAAAAAGTCTCCTTTTAGCTTATTCCGTCTCAACCTGGAATTCTAGCTCGCACACTGGTCTGGGGATCTTCGCTATCAACAACTTCCTTCTTAACTGGAACAGAACATAAATAGATTCGCAAGAGTGAGCTACCTAGCTCAACAAGTCACCGTGACAATACTGAGATTAGACAATGATCAAATGAAATGATTTAAAAGAATCAAGTTTCTTGATAAGCAATAATTATAATTGGATATTCACTTTTATTATAAAAACCAAGGTTAGGCTGCTGATCAGTCGCGCACTAACCCCGAGCAAGGCACACGGCTCTACTCTATATACTAGATCCAAGGCACATATTGGCCTAATACAACAACGAATCTGGTCCACATTTAGAAAACTTTCCAATTCTATAATAACAACATAATAAACAATGTAATTCAATAAATAGAATTATAAACGACATTCATCTCAAAGCATAGGGTGATTCCTAAACACCATTAAGGTATACAAGGTATGTATAAAGATTGGCTTCCAGCCTATAAGAGAATCAGATAGTAGAAGAACATTGGTTTAATGGTTACACAAGGATTAGTTCTCTGATGTAGAAGGTATGAATTCTTATTCATTAAGCAAATCTATTTCAGTAATCGGTGTATGGTATGTATGTATTCGTGGAGTAGTATCGTATATATGTGGTTCATATCTAGGAATTCAACAATCAATGGTTTACAAAGAATAAGGCTTACGGCTCAAAGATGAATTAAGGTGATCAAGGTTCAAGGTTAAGTAATTCAAAGCACATGCAATATAAAACAGAACTATTTTGAATACATATCACAAGAAAGTTCAGAGATAATTTCCTTATCTCGATTGACTTCCACTTTACTGGCACACGTCTATCGATTCTATTGACTGACCATTTGCTTTCCTTTTCTACATCTCGCTTCCTCTTCTAGACATTACAAGTATCTATCAATACACATTCTCAACTTATTCTAATCGCCACATAGACATTATAAGCTTCTATCTACCCTTCGTGTCAACCAAATCAGATGTACGGATTGAAAGTTATGACGAAAACCGTCAAACAAGGAACACATAAGCATATTTTACATCAATCAGATCACATATAGCATATAGCACATAAGATATTCGATAGAAATAATTTTTTAAAGAAGGTTCAGGGTTAAAATAATTTTTCCGGTATTTAATACGAATTTTCGAATATTTTTCAAGATTAAAACCGGTAACAGAATCATTTTATAAATAATTCAAGGGTCGAATACCTGAATTCAGCTTCAAAATTATTTAATAATAATAATCGATCTCTGAACATAATTTAGAAAATTATTTTAAAGCTCGAAACTATTTTTCAGAATTTTTAAATCAAAAGAAATAATTAAATCTAATTAAATAATCAATTAAAATTAATTAATAACTAATTAATCTATTAATATTTAAATTAATTTACCAATTAAATCATTATTTAATAACTAAAATTAATTAATAAAATAATTTAGATTTATCTTTTAATTAAAAATAATTTTTGGAATTAAAATAATGATTTTCAGAATTTTTAAATAATAAAAACAATTTTATGAAATTAAAATAAATAGAAAATAGGATTTTTAAATAATTTTAAAAGAGAAATCCTATTTTTATAAGTTTTTAAAACAGAAATACTAAACTTGTAAATTTTGCAAAGTATAGAGGCTAAACTGTAGTTTCCCCCCATCTCCTTCTCCGACCCCTACGCCGCCGGCCGGTCGCCATTAACGGCGACCACCGAGTCGAAATCAACCCAGAATCACATCAAATTTACAGGACATGATCCTTGTCATTCCAGAAACACTTAGAATTGTGAGCTTCTTGTAGAATTTCATTCTTCAACTCTGTCACTAGTGGAATCCAAATTCTGGAGGAAAATATGAGAATACCTTGATCATCTTTCTGAGTGCATAACTCTTCTCCTACCAAATGATTGATATCCTAGTCTATTATTTCCTCTTGACATTTCTTTATCTTCTCTAACAACTCTGGCTGAAAAGTCATAGTATACATCTTTGCTTCATTAGGCTTGCATATTCTGATTTCCAATTCCAACTTCTAAAATTCCTTATATAATTCTTTTGGTAAAGTCAACACATTCAATCTCTCCTTTCTGCTTAACGCATCTGCTACTACATTTGTTTTTCCTGGGTGATAGTTAATCGTGCAGTCATAGTCCTTAATCAACTCCAACCATCTTCGTTGTCTCATGTTAAGTTCCTTTTGCGTGAATATGTATTTCAAACTCTTATGGTCCGTATAAATCTCACATCTTTCTCCATATAGATAATGTCTCCAAATTTTCAGGGCGAATACTATTGTTGCTAGTTCCAAGTCATGGGTAGGATAATTCTGCTCATGAGGTTTCAGTTGTCTAGATGCATATGTAATAACTTTATCACGCTGCATCAAAACACAATCTAATCCCTTATGAGAAGCATCAATATAGATTACAAACTCTCCTTGATCATCTGGAAGTGATAAAACAGGTGTCGTGATCAATCTCTTCTTCAATTCCTGAAAAGTTTCTTCACACTTCTTGTTCCATATAAACTTCTCATTTTTCCTAGTAAGCTTCGTTAGAGGTGTCGCAATCTTCAAGAAATCTTGAACAAATCTTCGATAATATCCTCCCAATATTAAGAAACTTCTCACTTCTGTTGGTGTTTTTGGCCTCTCCCAAATCATAATAGCTTCAATCTTCGTTGGGTCCACTTTGATCCCTTCGTTACTGACTATGTGTCCTAAGAATTGAACTTCATAGAACCAAAACTCACACTTTGAAAACTTAGCATACAACTTATCCTTCCTCAAAATTCTCAAAGCTATCCTTAAGTGCTGGTCTTCCATTGACTTCGAGTAGATCAAAATATCATCTATAAACACAATGACAAACTTATCCAAATATTCCATAAAAAATTTGTTCATCAAATCCATAAATGCTGCTAGGGCATTGGTCAATCCAAAAGACATCACTAAGAATTCATAATTGTCTTACCTAGTTCTAAAAGCTGTATGTGGTACGTCTTCAGGTTTAATCTTTAATTGGTGATATCCAGATCTCAAATCAATCTTTGAAAAATACTTTGCCCCATTTCACTGATCAAACAAGTCATCGATTCAAGGTAATGGATACTTGTTCTTGATAGTAAGCTTGCTGAGTTCCCGATAGCCAATAAATAATCTCATGCTTCCATCCTTCTTCTTAACAAATAATACCGGTGCACCCCATGGGGACACACTGGGTCTAATCACTCATTTTTCTAGCAACTCTTGCAATTGCTTTGCTAACTCCTTCATTTCAACTGACGCCATTCTGTATGGGGCCTTGGACACTAGTTCCGTTCCAGGTGTTAAGTCAATCACAAACTCTATTTCTCTATCCGGAGGAAGTCCTGGTAACTCGTCTGAGAACACATCTTGAAACTTATTGAACATTTGAATATCTTCAAGTTTTGTTGGCTCCTGACCTCTATCTATTACATATGTCATATAATGATCACACGCTTGTCGCAGTAACTTCTTAGCTTGAATCATCATCAAGAACTTCTTTACTTGCCTTTGACCTCTAAACGTTACCACTTTCTTATCCGGCATCCTCAAAATTGCCTTCTTGCTTCGACAGTCTATCTGAGCATCATACTTAGATAGCCAGTCCATTCCAGAGTCTGCACACACTTGGTTAACAGATACAGGCTCTTGATTTGCTAATTCTACAGTCATAATCTCATTTAACAATTCAACTGGGAAATTTAAGTTATCAAAAAAATCTTGAGAAATAAATGATTGAGTTGCTCCCGAATTTACAGTAAAGAGTTCACAGTAAGCGTACCTTCCACAACATCCGTGTCCTAAATAGCATCCTTCACAGACATATCATTAACTCTAGCTTTGGGAGGCTCATTCACCACTGGAGTAGATCCCATGATTCTCAGCGCATTACTGACTGGGGCTAATGTTTTACAATCCTTTTCTTTATGTCCTAGCTTTCCACACTTGAAACATGTAAACCTAATTGTTGGAACCTTGCTTGCTTGATTCGTGATAGGTTGACCCTTATTGGCTTGCTCTCTGGCTGGTTGATTCTGGCACTCCCTTGAATAGTGCCCCTTCTGGTTACATCTATAACAGACCACATTCAACTTAATGCAAACTCCTCCATGTTTCTTTCCACATACCTGGAATTCTGTTAAAGCAAGCATTTGCTGGTTTGGCTGATTTCCAACGGCTGGGCGGTTGCCTTATCCTCCGTCGCCTACATTTTGCTTTCTGAAATTAAAATTCCTTCCTGGCTGAAATTTTCCTTTCTTCAGATTACCAACATTTGGAAACTTCTATGCTTGTGATTGTCCTTCACTTCCTTCAAATTTCTTTTTCTTACTCTTCTTCTCCTTCTTTGACATTTCACTCTCTGCTTCTGCAATCATAGCTTTCTGTACAATTGTTGCATACGAGTCCAACTCAAATATAGCTACCTTCCCTCTGATCCATGGCTTAAGACCTTGCTGAAATCTCTTGGCTTTCTTCCTTTCAGTGTCTACATATGATGGTACAAACCTAGACAATTCTGCAAACTTACTTTCGTAATCTGCTACTGACATATTCCCCTGCTTTAACTCCAGAAACTTCAATTCCATTTGATCCTGAACAAACTGAGGAAAATACTTCTCTAAAAATAACTCTTTGAATCTATTCCAAGCGATAACATCTGTACCTTCCAATACCTTAACAGTTTCCCACCAATAAGTGGCTTCATTCTTCAGATAGTAACTCACAAACTCCATTTTCTGTTCCTCTATTACTTTGAATAAAGGAAATGACTTCTGAATCTCCTTTAACCAAACTCTTGCTTCAACTGGATTTAAGGAACCTTTGAATTTTGGTGGATTTATGTAATAACCCCAATTTTTGGAAATTTTTGAAACCCTTATGAATAGTGTTTTTGCTGAATGAGAAAACTGTTCATGCCACACTATGTAGGGGTTCTGATATGGATATTCTGAGATTTTATTAGTACTTTATATGGGATATAAGTGTATGTAAAGATCGTCAGAATCCAAATCCGAACACTTTGATTTTTCCCGGAAATACACTAGATACGGAAAGATTTGAGAAAAAGGTAACAGGATAAAAAGGATTTAAATAAAAGGATTATAGGAGAGGATCGTAAAAGGAATATAATATATTGAGAAAGGTTAAGGGAACCTAAGTAATAAGATCCCGGGTATGATCCCTCAAACGATAAACGAAAACGAAAGTTAAGCGAACCGTATAACAGATCAGCGGTCATTAGGCAAACGATTAGGAAGTTAATCAAAGGGATTAGTGGGAATGATGTCATCCAACCAATAGAAAGAGGACAAGGAAGGGAGGATGACATCATGAGGATGACATAGGCATGACAAGAAAGGAAGGAGATGTGGTGACTTTTTAACCACACAAAACCAAGGGCAACTAGGTAATTCACTAAAGCAAACAACAAAAATCAACCAACCAAAAGCAAATCAAGCCAAAACACAAAAATCTCTCTTCTTCTTCTTCATGCTCTCGGGTTTTTTCTTAAGAAATGGGAAGTCCAAGCTCCTCCACTTACTATTTAGCAAGGTAATTATCTAAGCTTCCCCATGGATAGTTACATACTTCCTATAAGTTTAAGCTTCTAATTCCAAGCCAATCTTTTTCTATAAATCATGAAAGAAGATGGTGAATAGTGTTTTCAAGAACTAAAATTTGTGTTCTTGAAGTTTTGTTTAGATTAAGCTTGGATAAGGGCTTTAAAGGTGATTCCAAGCCATTCTCTTGATTCTCCACTCTCCAAGGAAGGTATAAACTACAAACCCTAGCTTTAGTTTTGAGTAATTAGGATTGAATGTGTTTGATATAGCATATGTGAAGCATGATGCTTGATTGGTTGAGGTTTGGTTGAGTTTGTAGAGATTAGTTGGTTTTATTGCATTGTTGGAGTTGTAAATCTTGGTAATTAGTTAAAGAACCTAAGTAAAGCCTTTAGTTCATGTGAGGAATAAGTATAAATGGTTAATGTGGATTTGTTGGGGCTGTTATGATGTGGTTTGGAGGGATATTGGTTGTATGATTGATTTGGGGTTGATTTGTGGTTGGTATTGAATGGTTTAAAATTTGGGAAATCGCGTAAACATAGCCGTCGTAACGTCCGATTTCCTGTAGACTGTTTTTGTGCATAACATTAGGACCCGAGAACCCCCTGCTAGATTATGACCACTGCCATGTTTAGATAGCTCATGTTACGAGCTTCGTTTTGATATGTAGTTCGTTCGATTCCGATGCACGGTTTAGGAGAAACGACCGTTTCAAGTAACGGCGTTTCGCGAACGAAACTTTTCCCCTCGCCTTACTTTGAAACATAGATTAAAGAGCAAAAAGGGTTAATTAATTTATGAAACATTTATGGTAAGTGTGTTAGGCAGTTGGTAAGACACTCGCGAAGGAATCGCTTTAAAACTCGTAAAGGTTAAATTATTAAAAATGGTGGAGCCGAGGGTACCCGAGTGGCTTAAGCGAATCAGTGAGCGCAAAACAAGCGTTATAGTCTAAGTTAGTTAAAGTATAGATTTACAAGTGACTTTGGTTTAATTCCAAATTACTTGTTGTTTATAGGTTACCAGACTCGTCCCGAGCCATTCGTAACCCCAGTCGCTCAGGCAAGTTTTCTACCCGTTATACTGTTGTTGTGATGTAAATATATGTATATGCATTATCTTGTGATATTGCATGATTGTTATTAGCAAATTTTGCGATATATTGGAGCATGCTAATATGGTATATATGCATGTCTGTTTCGTAATCTGGTTATCTATCTGTTGATTTCAATGCTTATAGTTGCATAATACCTATGCTAGAAATAAGCAAGTAGTTGCGTATACCCTTAGTATAGGGGATAAAAGGTGAACATATTTCTAAACCGGGAGTCGATGTTCCCGAGTATATATATATATATATATTTATTTATATATATATATATGGATATAGTTTTTAAAACTATTAATCGAATAAGGTTTATTCGATAACTTTAACTTTATTTTATTATTGAATATTATTTCGAATATTATTCGAAGGCGTATGACTCCTTTACATTATTTATTGAATATTATTTGAATATTCATTTGAGGATGTATGACTCCTTTATTTTATTTAATGAATATTATTTATAATATTCATTCGAGGTATTATGACTCAGCTTATTTTATTTATTGAATATTATTTGAATATTCATTTGAGGATCTATGACTCCGATTATTTGCTGAGATATATTCTTTATTTTATTAAAGAATAAGGTGTCGATAATCAAACTTATTTTTGATTATTCAAATAAAGATATTACTTTCGTATAAGTATATCTTTGATTATTTGGTATTCATTTCAAGTATAAGTTTTAATACTTCTACTTCAATTATTTTATAAAGATTATTTTTTTATGGGAATATTATTTAAATAATAATATTCAGTCATTTTCTAAATATTCTGGGGACTGATTTACTTCATTAAATCAGCTTTACTCCAAACACTCTATAAAGTGTTTTCAAGTCTTCAAAATGATTTTTAAAAGTTAGAGCGGATCCCAAAACTCATTTTTATATTTAAGATCTTCCTTTTTAAGGGGATTTAAATACTCGCTCAAAACCTGAGGGATCCGGCTCTGTGGTATGTTTTATATTCGCAACAAGGTTGTTGTTTTGATAAATGAATTGATTACTTACCCAACACTCGGGAAGTAAAATTCTTGGAACAAGTTAATCCATTAACAGGCATCGCCTGGGAAATATCGGTGAGTTCTCCTTTCCAAATAGATACGACTTCTTGGTGGAGCCGTATCAACAAGTTTCTACTTGGGGAAAGTGGGGACAAGCTTTACGTTTCAGAGTCATGGATTTCATCTGAACTAGGAGTGGCGTAAGTGGCCGAGTAGCGCCGGCCCAGCCTTATTATATTGGCCCAAATGGCCTGGAAGTTCCGCTAAGGTGGTCCATTCCTTAGGAGTTCAGTGTTCGGTTGACAAGTAAATCCGACGGGTTCTCCTCTACATGTAGAAAATGGTGGGGTTGTACTACTACGACTGATCATCGTAAGTGGTCTTCCTGGCGCGGCAAACTCCCGTAATGAGTTCATCATCCAATTGGATAATTTCTGCAACACTACCCAGAGCACTTCGATAGAAAGGCTACGGTTGGGCGATTGTTGAGTGTTGGCAGGGTCAAGTTTTCAAAATGATGTTTGCATCAAATGAAGTATCTCGTAACTTCATTTTATTTTGATGATATTTTAAAGATTTAATCTATTCAAATCTGGTCTTGTAGTCTCATCTACGTGATGAACTTTTGAAACTAATTATAACTTGAACGGTGGTAGTTCAAGTAGTATTTGGAAAATATATAAGTATATTGGAGTATCTTGTAACTTCATCTTTTAAACTTATATCTAGTAAATGATTATCTTATGCATGACAAAGATTTTCAGAAAAACGTTGTGACAAGGTTAGATATATGAGATCACCTTGCAACGATATTTTTATACAGTTATACACTGGAACTCTGTGTGTATTATGCATGGAAGAGGACTTCCAATATTTTGAAAAGTATATATGTATATATATACTGAATATTTTGCGACTTCATCGCATTAAGATATCAACTTGGTTCATTTCTTTTGACCAAGACTTTCATGAGTACTATGAGAAGGCTCATATACTATTAATCATTATACATATTATTTTGGTGGGCTTGCTGCTCACCCTTGCTTTCTTCTTTCATCACACAACAACAGATAGAAAAGATGAACAGAACCAAGCTCCTGATTCGCAAGCGATTAGGAGACGTTCCGCAGTTTTCTAGAAGCATTGATGCCGCCGTAGCTGAGGTAGGAACTACCAATAGGCTAGGCTTTCAACTTTTGATGTACCAGATTTATTTATATTTATGAATTGTAATAATGGCAAAGAAATGTAAATTTATTCAGAAAACCTTTTAAGGTTTATTGGCAGATAATTGTGGAATAAAACGACTTGTGATTATTTTTGGATATTCATCTCTGAGACTATAACTTGTGGTGTGTGTGTTTATTGTGGGGTCACAATACAGAGTAGTTGATTATTTATTAAGATTGGGTGTTGTTAAGGGAAATGGAACTCGTGACAACCCGGATCCCCGACCCCGGATTTGGGGGTGTTACAATTTACCACCTGAAAATTCTTAAAAGTTACCTGGAAATTGGTCTGCCTCTGTTGTTATTTAGTCAGGTTGATTATTTGTTGAGCCAATATCTGGAGAATCTGGGCTATAGTCAGGTCTATAGGATCTAGATTTTCATTCTGGTTATTGTTATCTTGGTTATTGTTGTTGTTTTCTTCATTCTGGGTGGTAAAACGAGTATTTCTTCTGGGAGGTATCTTCTGTAAAGAATCAAACAACTTAGTTAGCCTTTAAATCAAATCCTTTCAATGAAAAGTTTTTATAAAATTGAAGTATTTCTTTTTGAAAACATTTTCAATTATAGAAATTAGTAAATTGCATGCTTCTTTACAGAATGTAAACAATCAAGGGAAAAGGTGCATGTTATCACAAGAGTTTATAACCGGTGCGGTAAATAAAGTAAAATAAAACAGGTGTAGTAATGTAAATAACAATGCTGGAAAAGGAAAGGTACTTATATATATATCACAGTTTGGTAGTACAGGCGTTAAATGCTTTAGCAAAAACAAAAGGTACAACAGACCTACCCACTAGTCAGCAAGTCTAGTCTATATATACAAAACAAAAGTCTGCTGATACACACTACATCACTAATATATATATATAACAACTATCACATCAACTATGTCATATAGCTCTAGGGAAACTCTCGACCTCCGATCTCCTCAAGCTCCTCCAGAATCCATCTGGCCCACTCCATAAGGTAATCAGGGGTGGCATGCTCACTAGTGGCTCCATATAAACTGGCAGTAGCTACTCTCCGAAATACATGAATCATCTCTCTAAGCTCCCTCTCCCCTCTCTCAATATCCCTGGTACGCCCAATGTGCTGAAGCTCTCAAATCTTTCCTCGCAGGTGATGTTGCTCCATAAGACAAGGCTCATACTGATGGTATAGAATAGGGCATGGAGTAAACTAAAAAGATGCACCTGCAAATGAATATCCGATAGAACCAGAACAAGCAAGTGGGGGTACTCGAATAGGTGGTCTCACATCAGGGGGTAGCGGAATAGCTCGAAGAGTTGTAGCTGTCATAACAGGAGGTAATATAGCTAACACTAGTGGAAGAACAAGGTGTGAATCAGATCTGGGTGGAGATGATGGTCCTCAAACTTAAGGCTCCGAATGATCAGATGGTACAGGAATAATAGGACCTGTCATCGCTGCTATCTGAAAATCAATACCGCAAGATAAGAATCTCAAGTCACAACACGAATCATACCGAAAACCTATTATACGGTTGCACTCAACCTCTCGACGTACTATCTTTCTATTTCTTATTCATAATCCTAACCCTCTACCCATTCCTGACAACCTAGTCTTGTGTCAGTGACTTATAACCTGTAGCTCTAATACCAAACTTGTGATGCCCCAAATCCGGGTCAGAAGGTTAGGGTTCACAACACGCACATACACAATATATAAACCTGTTTATGAAATAATTAAAGCAATGACCCTACCCTACACAACCACAAATTGCAACAGGTTAAAGTATAAACACAAGCCACAACCTTATTTATATTACAATGTACCAAATCCCAACTAGTTTAACTTAAATCTGATTAACAAACATTATTACAAACTTTCAAACTCAAAGCAAAAGTCTCCTGCTAGCTTATTCCGTCTCAACTTGGAATCCTAGCTCGCACACTGGTCTGGGGATCTTCGCTACCAATAACTTCCTTCTTAATTGGAACAGAACATAAACAGATTTGCATGAGTGAGCTAACTAGCTGAGCAAGTCATGGTGACAATATTGAGATTAAATAATGATCAAATGAAATGATTTTAAAGGATCAAGTTTCTTGATAAGTAATGATTAGAATTGGATATTCACTTTTATTTTAAAAACCAAGGTTAGGTTGTTGATCAGTCACGCACTAACCTTGAGTAAGGTACACATCTCTGCTCTATATACTAGATCCAAGGCACATATTAGCCTAATATGACCACGAATCTGGTCTGACCATGAATCTGGTCTGACCATGAATCTGGTCTGACCATGAATCTGGTCCACATTTAAATAACTATCCAATTCTATAATAACAACATAATAAACAAAGTAATTCAATAAATATAATCAAATGACATTCATCTCAAAGCATAGGGTGATTCGTAAACACCATAAAGGTATAACAAGGTATATATAAAGATTGGCTTCTATCCTGTAAGAGAATCAGATAATTAAAGAACATTGGTTTAATGGTTATACAAGGATTAGTTCTCTGATGTAGAAGTTATGAATGCTTATACATTAAGCAAATCCATTTCAGTAATAGGTGTATGGTATGTATGTATTTGTGGAGTAATATCGTATATATGTGGTTTGTATATGGGAATTCAACAATCAATGGTTTATAAAGAATAAGGCTCACGGCTCAAAGATCAATTGAGGTGATCAGGGTTCAAGGTTAAGTAATTCAAAGCACTTTCAATATAAAACAGAACTATTTTGAATACATATCACAAGAAAGTTCATAAATACTTGCATTATCTCGATTGACTTTCACTCTACTTGCACACGTCTATCGATTCTATTCACTGACCACTTGTTTTTTTCTAAGTCTCGCTTCCTCTGCTAGACATTACAAGTATCTATCAATACTCATTCTCAACTTATTCTAACCGTCACATAGACGTTATAAACTTCTATCTACCCTTCGTTTCACCCAAATCCGACGTACGGATTGAAATTTATGACGAAAACTGTCAAACAAGGAACACATAAGCATATTTTACATAAATCATATCACATATAGCACATAGTACGTAAGATATTCGATAAAAATAATTTTTCAAAGAAGATTCGGGGTTTTTCTAGTATTTAATATGAATTTTCGAACATTTTTCAAGATTAAAACTGGTAACAGAATCATTATTTAAATAATTAACAAGGTTTGAATACCCGAATTCGGCTTCAAAATTATTTAATAATAATTATTGAGTCTTGAACATAATTTAGAAAAATATTTTAAAGCTCAAAACTATTTTTAAAAATTTTAAATCAAAAAAAATAATTAAATCTAATTAAATAATCAATTCAAATTAATTAATAACTAAGTAAATCAATTAATAAATTAATATTTAAATTAATTGACCGATTAAATAATTAATTATTAACTAAAATTAATTAATTAAATTATTCAGATTTATTTTTGAATTGAAAATAATTTTTTGAATTAATTATGATTTTTGGAAATTTTAAATAATAAAACATTTTTTTGAAATTAAAATAAATAAAAAATATCATTTTTAAATAATTTTGAAAGAGAAATCCTATTTTTATAAGTTTTTAAAACATAAATACTAAACTTGTAAATTTTGCAAAGTACAGGGCCTAAACTGTAGTTTTCCCCCTTTTCCTTCTCCGACCACTACGTCGTCGGTCGGTCGCCATTAACGGCGACCACCGAGCTTTTCCGGTGACTCGAAATCAACCCAGAATCACGTCAAATTTACAGGAGATGATCTTTGTCGTTCCAGAAACACAACCCTAGCAACAAGTTCTTTCAAATCATCAACAAATAGCCTGAAAATTCGGCCAGAACTTTCCGTCGCCGCCATACCCTATTTTTTGGCCAACCAGTTCCGGGTACCCTCCGTTCTTCAAACTTATACCATTTAATTCCTTTTTAGATGATCTATTCATTGGTATAAACCAATTAAACTAATAACCCCTAGATCAAAAACGCTTAAATCTCAATCAAGAACATTCAAAGTTTTATAAACCCTAAACTTTAAATTCAAGAATCAAACACAAATTTGAACATGTTATTGAACTCCAAATCAAGAATATGATATACCAAAATGATCAGGATTAAATTATCTACAACATGCAAGCATCAAATCATACAAACAATATCAAAATAAAATAATCATAATTTAATCCAAATTGATTCAGGAACAAATAAAAATACAAAAATTTACCTCTTGATTCTGCAGTGAAATAAGCTATGAAACTTGATTTTACTCTCTGAGACCTTCGTTTTGGTTACTTGAACATAAAAATCCTACTTCGATAACGTCTTCAAATCTCCGATTGATTATGAAGAACATGATGGATTCTAGGGTTTTTCTCTGGTAATTATATAATTTTACTGTTTAATTGTGTTTATCTATATAAAATAAAATACAATAAGAACTATTTATATTTACGGAATATTGGTACCTCGTTGGATCATATCAGATATAAAAATAGAATACTTAATCGTTAAGTATTAATAAAACTGATCCAATTCGGTACCGGTTTTAGGATAATTATCAAAACCGGGATTTTTGCAAATACAGTCTTGGTCTCAGCGCTTTGGTTACACGAATTACGAGAAGATAATATTATAGTTTAATCAAAATATCCCGTTTCTCAAAAATATGGGTTTTATCGATTTACAAAATGAAAATAGTATCGTAAGATTTGTACCGGGAACCGTACATGTAAACCGTACTCCAGATCAAAAAAGTAAAAACACGGAAAATGCTCAGAATAATCAAATTAAAAACGTAAATAATGGTCGAAGTTGGACCATTCCCGATTATTTAAAATACTTTATAATTAAACTGAAAACTAATTTATTAAATCTATAAATCCTTTATAAAATCATATAACAATATATAAATTAATACAAAAATATCAAAATTATTTAAACTTTATTTTAGACATATAAAAATTAAAATTCTCAAATTTTATTAAATAAAAACACCCAAACAAAGATACTAAATAACTGGTAATTCAACAAAATTTATATAATAATCACATAATATTTATTTATTTATAAAAATAATTACACGTCATATCCCGGATATTACAACATTCCCATATGCTTCATCTATAATCTTTGCTTGTTGTTATTCTACATCCTCCTTATATGACAAAAAAATCCTAATAGTCTTGATTAGACATATCAGTGGTAAGAAGTTGTTGGGTAATGTTGGCTAAGCCTGTAAGCTGATCAACTAGAAGATCATTCACTGAAGTAGGTTGAGCTTGAACATCTTGCAGACATTGAGAGATGAGATGTGAAGGTTTTGTTAAAGTGAAGGGTTGGTTTGAAGTATTTGATGTTGATGGAAGTGAGGTAGGAGTTGTTCATGTGACAGGTGCCATATTTGGACTCACAGTAGGAACTGTGGTTGTTATAGTATGTTGTTCAATGGTAGAGTGAACCTCCATTGGAATTGGAGGGGATTTCACCAGGTTACTGTCATGTACTATGGCCTCAAACCCATGTCCCTCTTGCCAGAGACTAGCACTTGAATGTGCTTGATACTCACCTTCCTAATAACTAGATTATTGGCAATTGAACTCCTAACTTAAATTGACAGGACAACTTCATTTAGGCTTGTGAGGGGAGTTGTTTCTGCATGAGAAACCTCCAATTGAATTGGGTAGGATTTGAGTAGCTCCCCCTCAAGAGGACTACCCTCAAATCTTGCAGTTCGTGAAGACGGTTATGCACATTAAGGTGCAATTGGAACCTGCACAGTGTCTTTAGTAAAAACAGATGAAACCCTAGAGTTTTTTATGGTGTCATCAAGGTCTACCTCAACATGTAGCATCTCACCATCTAAATATTGTATCTGAGTGGTGAGCACAGTTTCTTGAACTGTGTCATATGATGTTGGCAAGGCTTGAGAAGATGAACCAAGCCTCTCATTGTAAGATAAAAAAATTTGAGAAATGAGATGAGTGAGTTCATGAATTATTTTTGGCAACTCCCCTGAATGGATGAGGTAGGTTCCAGTGATGTGCTCACACTGTGTGTGCCATCCAAATGACTTCTTTCACCCTCTTGAGAGTGCTTAAGAGGGGTACAGATTCTTGACAAGATACATTGGGGAGAATGCTTGTTTTAATAGTGACACCTTGTTGAGAAGGTGCCACTAGAGTCTGTTCTTGCCCCTTTTTTACAATTGCCTCTTTTCGAGAAGATGCAGAGGTGGCCATTTGAGTGGTCAACTCAACCTTCCTTTGCTTCTTTGGCAATCTGACCAAGGGTGACTCAATTTGTGTTTTGTCCTCACCACTCTCAGTACCAACTACTAAAGGTGTTTGCTTTCTCTTCCTTTTACTAACTCCACCCTGTTGAGAGGATGAAGTAGTTGGCTTCCTAGCAGCTAATGGTTTTGAAGAGAATGTCTCAGCTTTGGAAGGCCCCTGTGTGCTATCCAGTTTGGTTCCTTCTACAGGTGCAGAGGCCATATCTGAACTAGATATTGCACTAATCACATATCAGGCATAGGGTAATGGTAAGTTCTAAATTTCTCTAACATAAAGTCAGTGACATTTAGAGCTACCTTTACCTGATTTATTGTAGTTAGTGAACCAAATAGAACTTTGGACACATGTTTACAAATGCCTATTTGATTTCTATCTATACCATCTAGCGTATGAATGTCAATTACTTTATGATTTAAAGTGGACATTATAAATCTAGGGAAGAAGATTTCTTTACCTCTACTTACCAAAGGCATTGCCAGCCTTGTGCTCAGTTCTTCCAGGATCAACATACCAACATTGAGGTGCCTGTTGCATGCTATAGAATGCACAAGCTTCTGCACCATACTTGAAAAGTTGTCATAGCTAGTCTTCCTGTATGTGAATGCTCTAATGATAGAATCAAAGATGAATGACAATTCTCTCCTTAGAATCTTCTTTTTCATCCTAGCCATATCAATCTTCTTACTGTAGTTTATGAAATCCATAAACTCATCCAACTCCTGTGTTGTTGGAGACTCCACAATGTTGTCTATAGAAATGCCTAAAGCTTGGATGACATCATTAGCATTAAACTCCATAGAAACACCTTGAATTGTGCAGTTAACCACCAACGAGACTACTTGATTCTCATGAACAATTGTGTTTACAATAGCTGAGTTCCAAAACTCATTGAGCACATCCAAATATAACACGGGATTTGCAGTCAAAGCTCCTGTGAGATATGAATCATAAATAAATTTGACAAAGCACTTGAAAGTATCAGGTGCTTGGTTTGCACCCAAAAAGGCCAAGTAGTTGGTTTCATCCATGGGAGTAATAACTCTAACATTATTGGCAGCCATTGAAAGTGTCTCGGTTTGAGTGGGTATGTGTTTAGAGAAAAAAAGAGCTTGAAACGAGTGATAACGGTGAAGATTTGCAAAAATTAGGTCAATTGAGATCTCGAAAGCGTAAAGAGGGGTTATGTCGAGATTCCTGGGTATTTATAGGATAGAGATGTGACTTGTCGATAAGTGAAGAATGGACGGTTGGTATTTGCTTGTAGAGAAGTCACATGACTTATAAAGAACTCATGTCAAAATGTCACTTTCTTGACTCTTATCGAGAACTAGATAGTGACTTATCAAGATGTTATATAAATATCCAGATTGTTCTTAGTGGACTGAATTATTCCAATTTATATTGAATAAATCAAAATAATATTAGAATGCTTTTTATATCAAAAGTATTTTACTGAAATAATTTATTGAATTAAATAATTCCAGTTCTAAGTTAGTGATAAGTCTAAATTTTGAACTTGTAGAAAACTCCATATATATATATATATATATATATATATCAAGATCTCTACAATTCTTATCGAGAAGTCATAAAATGACTTATAGAGATGTCCATCGAGAAGTCATAAAAGTCACTTATCGAGAAGTCATAAAATGACATATCGACAAGTCATTCATACTTATCGAGAACTCGGTTCTCTACATACTTTTGTTCTTTTGCAATTCTGTCTTATATTAATTTCACATATTGAAAATGTGGATTAACATCTAGACAACTTTACTTAGAATTATAAATTGAAAATCCATGTTAAATTTGAATTCTAAAAAATAAATATGCAGAGAATCCTGAAATATTTATAAATTATATTCCAGTTAATTTCTTAATTAAATAAAAATGATTTCGATATATCAGAAATTAATCTGTTGCAACTAATTAGCTGAGTTCTTGACTTTAGGATGAAGAATCTAACATACCAATTTCACTAACAAGTCGAGTGAAAGTTGCTTCATCCATGGTTTAGTAAAAATATCAGCTAATTGTTAATCTGTTGGAACAAAAATAAGCTCAATAGTACCATTTGCAGCATATTCTCTAATAAAATGGTACCTTACATCAATGTGCTTATTTCTAGAATGATTAACTGGATTAGCAATAATAAATATGGCACTAATATTGTCACACGTGATTGGAATCTTATGTAACACTAGGACATAGTCCATTAATTGATTTATAATCCAAGGCACTTAAGCACAACTTCCAGCATCTATGTATTCAGCCTCAGCTGTGGATGTTGACACAAATTATTTTTTCTTACTGTACCAAGATACAAGTCTTTGACCAAGGAATTAACAGCTTCTACTTGTACTCTTTCTATCTACCCCGCATCCAGCAAAATCTGCATCTGTGTATCCAATATCTTCAAAACTAGTTCCCTTAGGATATCACAATCCCAAGTTTGTTGTCCCTTTCAAGTATCTTAACATCCTCTTGACAACCATCAAATGTGATTCTTTAGGATTTTCTTGAAATTTAGCACACAGACATGTTGCAAATATGATGTCTGGTCTACAAGAAGTTAAGTACAACAAAAATCCAATCATTTCTCTATAACCTGAAATGTCTACATTTTTTTTCTTTCTTATCTTCATCCAACTTGGCAGCTATAGACATAGTTGTTGATGCAGGTGAGCAGTGAACCATTCCAAATTTCTTCAACAGATCTTTGACATGCTTGGTTTGACTAATAAAGATGCCATCACTTATTTAACTAACTTGAAGGCCAAGGAAGTGACTTATCTCTCCCATCATGCTCATCTCATATTTACTTTGCATGAGTCTTGAGAATCTTTTACACAGCTTTTCATTTGTAGAGCCAAAAATGATATCATCCCTATAGATTTGAACTAGGATAATGTCATCACCATGCTGTTTTTAGAATAAAATCTTATCAATTGTCCCTTTAGTGAATCCATGTTTGAGTAAAAATTCTGACAGTGTGTCATACCATGATTTAGGTGCTTGCTTCAATCCATAAAGAGCCTTTAACAGTTTATAAAGAAATTTTGGAAATTCTGGATCTTCAAAACCAGGTGACTGTTGCACCTAGAATTCTTCTTTCAATTCACCATTAAGAAATGTACTCTTCACATCCATTTGATATACTTTGAAATTTGAATGTACAAAAAATGCAAGAAAGATTCGTATTTCTTCAAGTCTTGCAACTGGAGCAAAAGTTTCATCATAGTCAATTTTTTATTCCTGTGAGTAGCCTTTGGCAACCAGTCTTGCTTTGTTTCTTGTTATAATTTCATTTTCATCCACTTTGTTCCTATACACCCATTTAGTTCCAATAATACTATTGTTTTGTGGTACAGGAACTAATTCCCAAACTTTATTCCTTTCAAATTAATTTAGCTCTTCTTATATAACACTTATCCAGTCAGGATCAAGTAGAGCTTACTCAGTTTTCTTGGGCTCAATTTGAGACAGAAAGCATACATACAGGCATTCCTTTGCAGTGGCTCTTCTAGTTTTCACTCTAGCATTTGTATCACCAATTATAGTATCTCTTGTGTGATTTCTATCCCATTTTTCGGTGTGATCTTTTTGACTAGAGCTGCCTGTATTTTCTTCATTGTTGGCATGACTTGCAGAACTATCATTTTTTCTATCCCTGAGTTTGTACCACCAAATTCAGGTGTGCTTCTGTCAGGAGATGAATTTTCATTCTCACATTTCACTTGATTCTATCTCCAATCTATTGTTTGTGTTGATCTTAGCTTCATCTTCAGAATCACTATCAATGTTTAGATTTTCAAATTTTTGGGCTTCTGCTTCATTCTCATCGAGGCATTCAAAGCCTGGACACTTGTCATCATCAAAGGTCACATATGTGCTTTCCATAATTTTCTTTTGCTCTAACACATAAACTATGTATGCAGTTTTTCAATGAATATCCCATAAAAATGGCTTTAAATAGTCAAGTCAAATTTTCCAACATATTCAGAGTTATCTTTGAGCACAAAATATTTGCTTCGAAACACATGCAGATGTTTTACAGTATAATTTTTTTGACAAAATTGAGTAGGGTGACTTGTCAAGGTTTTTATTGATTAGATATCTATTTTGAGTGTAGCATGCAATATTGACAACTTCTTCCCAAAAACTTGTTGGCAAATTGGCATCCTGCAGCATCGTTCTTGCAGCCTCAACTAGAGTTTTACTTTTTCTTTCAACCACACCATTTTGCTGAGGTGTTCTTGCAGCTGAGAACTCTTGAACAATGCCCATGTCTTTGCATAATTCAATTAATGAGCACTTATTGAATTTACAGTCTTGCTCTTGTGACTGAACCTCTTTATTTTTCCTTTTTGACAAGCCTCACAAACTTCACCTTGAGCAAATTCCAAAGTTGGCATGTCTCTCACTAATTCATTTTTCACCAAGGTGTTGATTGCTTTGTAATTCAGGTAAAGAGATTTCTTGTGCCAAAGTTTACTTTGCTCACTGGATGCTCTAGTGTAGAAGCAACATATTCCATCCTTGTTTGATGAATTCAAGTCTACAACAAACCGACTTCCTTTTCTTGCTCTTTTCAGAGCAACTTCACCAGTTTTCTTGCTAGTGATTGAACAATATTCTTTATCAAATATTACCTTAAAACCTTTGTCTGTAAATTGGATGGCACTGAAAAGATTCACTTCAAGACCACAAACTAGTGCTACATTATCAATGAACATTACCGGAAATTAACTTGCCACATCCCATTGTGAATCCTTTGCTGTTGTCTCCAAAAGTCATCCATCTCCTCAAATTGTGATAGCAGGGCTTTATCACCTATCATATTCCTGGAACAACCACTGTCAATGATTCATATGGCTTTATTCTTCTTTCCCTGCACAAAATGAGGATTAAGTGTATTTAGCCACACAAGCAGTGTCGGGAACTTTCTTCTTTTTTCACAGAAGTTGCAGAAGTATAATTTGAACATTAAAAAAGAACATTATTCATAGTTTGATTAGCATTATTCTTTTTAATTGCAGATCCAAGATTGACTTCCTTAAAATCTTTCCTCAATTTATGACAACTTGTCATAACCTTCATATTGCAAGAAATGCAATCAAGTTTGTCACAGAAAGAATGTGGATCTTCATCTTGTGCCTCATTGTATTTGCATGCTCCAAGTTTTGGCTCACTAACAGCCTTTTTATAAAGGTGAGTTACGTGATTTATTGAGCCACATTTCTGACGTTGCTTCCTTGGAGCATCTGCAATATAGGCATAATTGTTGCTCTTGTTTACATCTATTTTCTCATTTTCGTTCTTCTTTTTCCCAGTGTTTTCAGTATTGATCTCCTTTATTGGCGTCTTAGTAGCTTGACTCACCATAGGTTTCTTCTCACATTCGATGATGGGAGTTAAGTTTGCATTTTTCTTCTCTTTATCTTCATCTGCAATTTCTTGCTTGATTTCCAACTATACTTCACTGTAATTTACTTCACAAGCTTTAAACAAATGTATATTTACTCTTTTCAGCATCACATGAACATCTTGGTTTTCAATTTATTTTCCTTTGTCAGCTTCAACTTTCTTGTGAGAATTCAAGGCCTCATAGTCCAAACCAATAACTATTTCAGCACATGGTCTGTTTTTCTCATGGTACTGACCAATCAACTGAGATGAATTCTTGAATAATTTGAGTTTCAAATCATTTTTCTCAATTCTTTCTCTCAATGCTGCCTCTACTTCTTCACCACACTTAAGCTTGTTCTTGAGGTACTCATTTTCTTGTTTGACTGTTTCAAGACCAACAAGCTGCAGTTCTAGCTCTTATTTTTCAATCTCAAGCTTCTCATTAATTTTTGACAGCCTACTCACTTCCTCAATAGCTACCATCATGCTTGTGTTAATATGAAACATCTCTACACTCATTTTATCAATAGTTTCTACATATTGAGAGCATTTAAATCATTTTTGGTTAGAATAGGTACCTCTGATTTGGATGCAGATGATGAAGGGTTTTTAGCACATAAACGCAACGAAAACGTAAATTTAAATCTTAAAAAAAATGAAACCCTCCGCAGGATCCATGCAAAAAATAATATTTAATTCGTAGTTCAGTATGTTTAACTTAAGAAGTATTACGTTAATGGAAAGATGGAGGTCTTTAATGGCGATCCAAAAACAATGAACGGAGATCCTTAGCAGCTACTCCTCAAGTGTGAAGCACTCCACCGATATCCACCAAGAAAATTATGTAATGAATGAGGAGGAGATGGAGAGAATTAGGGTTTTCTAAATCTTTTTGGTTGAGGCAAAAATAGGGTCTATAATAGTATATTTATAGGAAAAATTTTCAGCTTAAAATTTTCCAATAAAATATTATTATTATTAACCCTTTATTATTCTCACTAATAATTAAAACACCTTTTAATTATTAATCCTTTTTTTAAATACTTTAGAAATAAATTCTCTCACTTGATTTAATTTCCAAAAATTAAATTCTTAATTAATAATATTAAGAACTTTTTCTTAATTAATTTATAATCAATTAAATCTCATTTAATCAATTATTAAATTTTCTAATTAATTATTTATTTCATAAATAAATAATTATCAGCCATTATTAATTAATTTCTCCACCATTAAATCATTTTTTTTTATGGTGTGACCCTGTAGGTTCAATATTAAGCCGGTAGTAGAAATAAATAATAATAAAACTATTTTATAATTATTTATATAAATTCTTTAATTCATTAAATATGATTAATTAATTAAACATATTTATTCTGCATCGTGAGGGATACTTCTCAGCATATCGCGACTATCTGGATAATACGAATTCACTGCTTAGAATACCAAGAACCTATTCAGTGAGTAGTTACCGTACAACTAATTCCTTCTACCCTGCAATGTCACGATTAAATACAAGGCATGGAACTTGTGTCAAGCCTATCTTATTTAATCACTTGCTTTCCCATTCACTATGCTTAGTTCTATTTAATGTAAATTAGAAACTCTTTTCTAATTTCATTCACTCTGGCCAGAGATTCCTGAACTAACATAAGTGGATAAGTATTGAACATTCTCTTCCTACACTAGAATGGGTAGATCCTTTATTGATCATACACTATCTTCGTGTACAAATTCCTATACCCAGTAGAGCCCTTATAATTGTCCCTTGAGACTGAGAACTAAACCAAAGCATAGTTCAGTGTATACAAGATGACTATGATGACCTCAAGTCTAAGGATACTTGTACAACTATCACTATGTGAACAACTGCTGACACGTGAGTGAACTCCATCAGTTGTTTAGCTGTGTGAGTCATGTTCAGTGAACTTATTCTATAATAAGCACCTACATACTAGCTATAGTGTCACCACACAAATGTCTATGAGAACAGATATCCTTCATAATGAAGCAAGCATAATATGTACCGATCTTTGCGGATTATTAATTACCAGTTAGTAATCCTACGACCAGGAACTATTTAAGTTTAGAGTTATCATCTTTTAGGTCTCATTATTATGATCTCATCACAATCCATAAAAAGCTTTACTCTAAACTGTGGTATATCTTATTTAAACATTTAAATAGATAGAGCCCGCAATAAAAACAAAACAAGTCTTTTATTAATATCAATGAAATCAAAACAGATTACATAAAAGTTATTCCTAAATCCTTATACATGATTGGAGTTAGGACATATCTCTTTCAATCTCCCACTTGTACTAAAGCCAATCACTCTGGTATCTAATACCCATCTTGTCTTTATGACGATCAAAGTGACTCTGAGAAAGTGGCTTTGTGAGTGGGTCTACTACGTTATTATGTGTATCAATTCTCTCGACGTTGACATCTCCTTTATTTTTAACTCAGATTCACCACCAAAAACAAGAAAAATGTCCTTAGTCCTTCGCAAGTACATAAGGATGTTTTTCACTGCTTTCCAGTGGTCTTCACCTGGATTGGACTGATATCTGCTCGTCACACTAATTGAATAAGCAACATCAGGCCTTGCATACAACATCGCGTACATGATAGATCTTATTGCTGAAGTATAAGGAATCTTACTCATACGCTCTCTTTCCTCAGGTGTAGGAGACATTTTTTCGGAAAGGGACACTCCAAGGCTCATCGGTATGAGACCTCTTTTGGAGTTTTCCATGCTAAACATTTTAAGCACTTTCTGGATGTATGTACCCTGGGTAAGACCTATCATTCTTCTAGATCTATCTCTATAGATCTTCATACCGAGAATGTAGGATGCTTCTCCCAAGTCCTTCATGGTGAAGTTCTTTGATAGCCATACTTTGACTGATTGTAGCATCGGTATATCATTTCCTATAAGAAGTATGTCATCCACATACAATACAAGAAATGTTACCGCGCTCCCACTAACCTTCTTGTAGACACATGGTTCATCTATGTTTTTGATAAAACCAAACTCTTTGATTGTCTCATCAAAACGGATGTTCCATCTACGAGAAGCTTGCCTTAAACCATATATGGTTCGCAGCAGCTTACACACTAGGTGTTCATTTCCCTTGGAAAGAAAACCCTCTGGCTGTGTCATATACACTTCCTCCTCAAGTTCCCCATTGAGGAAGGCCGTTTTCACGTCCATTTGCCAGATCTCATAGTCATAGTAAGCAGCAATCACAAGCAAAATCCGAATTGATTTTAACAGGGCTACAGGCGAAAAAGTTTCATCAAAGTCAATCCCTTGCCTTTGTTTGAATCCTTTTGCCATGAGCCTGGCCTTATAGGTCTCCACCAGGCCATCTGCTCCAATCTTTCTTTTGTATACCCACTTACACCCAATAGGCTTAACACCTTCAGGCGCCTCAACCAAAGTCCATACTTGGTTGGTATACATAGATTCCATTTTGGATTTCATGGCACTATGCCATTTCTCTGAGTCAACACTACTCATAGCCTCATTATAGGTCACAGGGTCGTCATCATCAATGATTGACAACTCATTGTCATTCTTAATGACAAGGCCATAATACCTCTCAGGTTGGCGAGACACTCTCCCTGTCCTACGAATGGGCTGTTCCACAGAAGTTTGTTCAGTATGAACAGGTGTTTCCACTTCATCCATAGTAGTTTGTGCTTCTTGAACTTCATCAAGTTCAATTTTGCTCCCACTGTTTCCTTCAAGGATAAACTCCTTTTCCAAGAAGGTAGCATGTCTGGAGACAAACACCCGATGATCGGTGTAAAAGTAATACCCCAAAGTCTCTTTAGGATATCCCACAAAATTATATTTTACGGATCGAGATTCCAGCTTATCTGGGTCAACTTTCTTGACATTAGCTGGACATCCCCAAATCATAATGTGTTTAAAACTCGGTTTCCTTTCTTTCCATATCTCATATGGTGTTTGAGGAACAGATTTGAAAGGCACCTTATTCAGTAAATATGCTAAGGTTTCCAATGCATAACCCCATAGGAATACTGGAAGATTCGCATAGCTCATCATGGACCGAACCATGTCTAACAAAGTTCAATTTCTCCTTTCAGATACCCCATTTAACTGTGGAGTATATGGAGGAGTCCACTGGGAGACTATACCATTTTCTTTGAGATAATCTAGAAACTCTCCATTCAAGTATTCACCACCTCGATCTGATCGAAGAGTTATAATACTGTGTTTGGTTTATTTCTCCACTTCATGTTTATATTCTTTGAACTTTTCAAAGGCTTCAGACTTGTGTTTCATCAAATACACATATCTGAATCTAGATCTATCATCTATGAAAGTAATGAAGTACGAAAATCCACCCATGGCTTACGTAGACATTGGTCCACATACATATGTGTGTACCAATCCTAGCAAATCTGCAGCCCTCTCTCCATGTCCACTAAGTGGAGATTTGGTCATTTTACCCAATAGAAAAGACTCGCATGTAGGATATGATTCAAAATCAAAGGGGTCAAGTAAACCTTCCTTATGCAATGTCCGCAGTCTATTTTCACTAATATGACCTAGCCTATAGTGCCATAAATAGGTCAGATTTTCATCATCTCATTTTCTTTTATTAGTTTGTTCAATCTGAAGTAAATCATGCTCTACGTCACATATATACAGACCATTATTTAAAATGTCACGTCCAAAAAGAACATTATCTCTAAGGATAGAACATTCATTATTCTTAATAATAAATGAAAAACCATCCACATCCAACATAGGAATAGAAACAATATTCATCACAATAGAGGGAACGTAATAACAATTATTCAAAATAATAGTCTTGCCCGTAGGCATATGTAAACTAAATGCTCCTACAGATATGGCCGCAACCCTTGCTCCATTGCCCATACGTAGAATCACCTCATCTTTTTCAAGAGTCCTACTTCCCTTTAGTCCTTGCAACGAATTGCAAATATGAGAACCACAGGCGGTATCTAATACCCAAGTAGAAATTTGACCTAGTGACATATTAACTTCGATCATGAACATGCCTGAATCAGAAGCGGTAGTCTTACTACCCTTCTTCTTCTTCAATTATGCAAGGTAAACCTTGCAGTTCCTCTTCCAGTGCCCCAACTTGTTACAGTGAAAACAAACAGCTAAATTAGGACCAGTCAACTTGTGAGCATCTAGTATGCTCCGGAGTGATAGTGCAGAAGACATGACGAATATAGTAAATCTGTAAATGATAAACACATAACAACACTTAGCAAATATTCAATTTCATTTCAAAATACTATATGAATCGGGTCTTTATTCATAAGTGTCTCCCACTAGTTTATCTAATTTTTTCAACCCCTAAAGTGAAAATTAAGCATTCATAATGCTAGTGGGAATAGGGATCCTACATTCCATCACACAACCTCGGTTGTGGCACGAAACGTCATGTGATGTTCAATAGGCAGACAACTCTTGTCAATTACATCTTATGTTATTCCCTAATATAAGTTTATCCTCTTGAATAATTGAGTCACGGTTGTGGCACGACAAACTAATATTCTAAGTCAAGTCTAACCCAACATTTTGTACAATTGAATCAGTCTCCAACGGCCCACGACTGTAGCACGTACAGACCTTTAGATTCTAATTCAATGTACACATCTCTATGTAATAGACAAGTATTTCTTATTTTGAAATCAAAGCCCTCGGCTGTAGCACGAAACAATAATGATTTAAAAATAAGAACCACTTTCTACCATGTTGGAAGGCTATGACCGACACAAGCCCGTTGTGTCATTGGCCAATTACTACTTGATATTATTTAATTTTAGAGGGATTATATTACGTTACAATAATAATCATATTATAAAGAGATTCTTCCTTTTAAATTAAATACTTGAAATCAATAATCGATAATCAGATGATTCCCAGATTGGGTGGAGCATTGTCAAGAGGCGTCACTTAATAACCCTTTCTTACAGATAGAAATCTGTTGTTGACAGAATCATCCTTTCTCTCAATATTGAAAATTCATATTCAATTACGTGTTTCATAAACACAAGAATCTCATGATCGTATTCATAATATTTATTGTTAAGGCAAGAAACGATTCATATTCTAGATTTTCTAGAACACGCCTTATATTGATTTAAGTTCACCTAAATCTATCATCGCATGGTAAACATAGGCATATATCTCATATATAAAATTAAATAAACAAGTAAATGTAAAGTGCAATAAAGTAAATGTCTTTGGTTATGGCCCCATCCTATGTGATCTTTATCAAGCTCATGATAAAGATCAAGGTCAATCTAATATGGTGATGGAAATAAATACAACTACTTATTACATAAGTCTTCTTCTTTGTTTAGACTTCTTGTATGCCTCGACTTCTTCTTTGTATCACCTCCATTGGATAGCCTTCTTGAGTCTTCAATTACATTACATGATTGAAAGTAAAACTAATCTAATGAACTTACAAGAATAACTCGAGTTACATTCGAGATTTATGATTACAAAGATTGACGACATGCAAGTCATATTTAAAACCAAAACTAAAACCATTACACTAAGGTCGAAAGGCCATAACCATCCACCATGCTAATATAACATATAAAAGTATGTTAAAACACATAATCTGATCTTAATATATCATATTATCCATGATCTAATCATAAAAAGAAAATATGACAAAAATCAGAAAAATCAGAATCAAATCAGAAAAACAAGAATCACTGTTTACGGGCAGTAAACAACATCAAACGCCTTACAGACGAGTCGTTGATAGCTTTACCTATCAGTTTTGTTCAGACGCTCGTTTACCTATGGAATAGGGTATTCGTTTGCGTAAGTCGGACACCAGACCCAGATTTCAGCAAATCTGCAGCAGCCAATTCAGAATCCGTATCTAATATGATTCTCATAATTAGAACAAACATAAATCATGTATATATCAGTATATATACAGATTACTTAATCATCTTATGATTATACAACTCACATGAATATCATATATTCAAAACCATACATATATAAGCATATTATATCAACATCAAATCATGGCGAATCACGTACATGCTCATATATCGAAAACAGTTAAACACATAAACGAATTAAAAACTTTTCACAAGTAGCTCTGATGCCATTGAAGGGTTTTTAGCACATAAACTCAACGAAAACGTAAATTTAAATCTTAAAAAAAAACGAAACCCTCAGCAGGATCCATGCGAAAAATAATATTTAATTCGTAGTTCAGTATGTTTACCTTAAGAAACTTTACGTTAATGGAAAGATGGAGGTCTTTAATGGCGATCTAAAAACGATGAACGGAGATCCTTAGCAGCTGCTCCTCAAGTGTGAAGCACTCCACCGGTATCCACCACGAAAACGATGTAATGAAGGATGAGGAGATAGAGAGAATTAGGGTTTTGTAAATCTTTTTGGTTGAGGAAAAAATAGGGTCTATAATAATATATTTATAGGCAAAATTTTCAGCTAAAAATTTTCCCATAAAATATTATTATTATTAACCCTTTATTATTCTCACTAATAATTAAAACACCTTTTAATTATTAATCCTTTTTCTAAACACTTTAGAAATAATTCTCTCACTTGATTTAATTTCCAAAAATTAAATTCTTGATTAATAATATTCAGAACTTTTTCTTAATTAATTTATAATCAATTAAATCTCATTTAATCAATTATTAAATTTGCCAATTAATTATTTATTTCATAAATAAATAATTATCAGCCATTATTAATTAATTTCTCCACCATTAAATCATTCTCTTTTATGGTGTGACCATGTAGGTTCAATATTAAGCCGGTAGTAGAAATAGATAATAATAAAACTATTTTATCATTATTTATATAAATTCTCTAATTCATTAAATATGATTAATTAATTAATCATATTTATTCTACATCGTGAGGGATACTTCTCAGCATATCGCGACTATCCGGATAATACGAATTCACTGCTTAGAATACCAAGAACCTATTCAGTGAGTAGTTACCGTACAATTAATTCCTTCTACCCTGTAATGTCACGATTAAATACAAGGCATGGAACTTGTGTCAAGCCTACCTTATTTAATCACTTACTTTCCCATTCACTATGCTTAGTTCTTTTTAATGTAAATTATAAACTCCTTTCTAATTTCATTCACTCTGGCCAAAGATTCCTGAACTAACATAAGTGGATTAATATTGAACATTCTCTTCCTACACTGGAAGGGGTAGATCCTTTATTGATCATACACTATCTTTGTGTACAAATTCCTATACCCAGTAGAGCCCTTATAATTGTCCCTTGAGACTAAGAACTAAACCAAAGCATAGTTCAGTGTACACAAGATGACTATAATGACCTCAAGTCTAAGGATACTTGTACAACTATCACTATGTGAACAACTACTGACACATGAGTGAACTCCATCAGTTGTTCAGTTGTGTGAGTCATGTTCAGTGAACTTATTCTATAATAAGCACCTACATACTAGCTATAGTGTCACCACACAAATGTCTATGAGAACAGACATCATTCATAATGAAGCAAGCATAGTATGTACCGATCTTTGCGGATTATTAATTACCAGTTAGTAATCCTACGACCAGGAACTATTTAAGTTTAGAGTTATCATCTTTTAGGTCTCATTATTATGATCTCATCATAATTCATAAAAAGTTTTACTCTAAACTGTGGTATATTTTATTTAAACATTTAAATAGATAGAGCCCGCAATAAAAACAAAACAAGTCTTTTATTAATATCAATGAAATCAAAACAGATTAAATAAAAGTTATTCCTAAATCCTCATACATGATTGGACTTAGGACATATCACTTTCAGATGATTCTCCTTTCTCTAGAGCCATAAGAGCATAATTTTCATATTTTTCACAGTCATCCTTATCATTTGTATCATCCCAAATTTTTCCTTCTGCAATGTAAGCTTTTCCCTGTTGCTTTCTTAAGAGTGCTTCACAGTTTGCTTCTAGTTCCAAATAAGCCTTGTTTTTCTTCACCTTCTTTGGCATTTTACATTCTGTGGTAAAGTGACCAAGTTCATCATAATTGTTGCACCTTATCTTTGATCTGTCCATAGATACTGACTTGTAGCCACCTTTGTCAGTTGCATTGAACTGGATTTTTTCTTTTTAATTGCTGATGTTGGATGTTTGGCCTTTACTCTTCCAATACTTAGGCTTTTAACTATGATGTTTGAAAATTTTCTTGCAAGATAAGCCATTGACTGATCCAGTTCATCAAGAGTGTAAAACTCATTCTCTTCCAGCTCTAAAATGACTTGATTTTGTGGCTCCTTGTTTTTCTGCTCAATAGCTTGAACAACTTGAGTCTGGGGTTCCAGTTCATCTTTAGACATTTTGTTGTCATTAACTAACAAGGCACTTGATCCATCAATAACATGCCCTTGACAAGCTTACAATGACTCCCTCTGTAACATCTCCAGCTCATAGGTCTTCAAAATACCATACAAGACCTCCAAAGTCATTTTGCTTAAATCTCTTCCTTCCCTGATTGTAGATATCTTTTGTTCCAGGTGATCAGGAAGGGTGAGCAAGAATTTAATGTTGACCTCTTCAGCTTTATAATACTTGTCATGCAGTTACAAATCATTTATCAATTATTGAACCTTTCAAACACTACTAGAAATCTGTTAATAGACATCACCCATTAGACACCGGTTACTAGTGCCACCAATGTAAAAGAGTATTATCAACATTGCTCCAAATAAAACCGATGTGTATGGATATTCGGACATCATTTTCTGATACATTCGATGTATAATGTATGCTCTAAAAAAATAAGCACGCTCATCCTGTACTTTTCCCCCTGAATGTTTTAAGTTATTCATATTCCCCCCCTTCACCAAATATTTCCCCCATTCACAAATTTTAGTTCCCCCCAAATATAAATAGTCAGTTCATACTCTCACCTCACACACTCTCTCACCCATATTTTTTTCTCATCTCGACTTTCTCACCCAACTCTATCTCTCTCCCTCTCCCTATCTCCCTCCTTCTCTCCCTCCATATCTCCCTCACTCTCTCCCTCTCTCTCTCTCAATTGAATCTGCAATTTGGAAGCTATGTTTAACATTGAATCGAAGATGTTTGAATCTCAATTGAATAATAGAGCTCTCAACTCTGAAAGATTTGTTTGAATGAAGTGGGTAAGAGTATAAACCCTAATTTTATTCTAAACTTAATTGGGGATTTTATAAGTTGAGTATTTTTAGACTCAAAACCCTAACTTTTTTCATATTTTGATAATAATTTAATTGTTAATTTGTTAATTATGTACATATAGCGAGGCTGAAAATTCAAACTAATTATAGTACATGGCCAATAACTGGTACTTTGAACATGGCCGATTTTCCGAAATAGTTTTCCTAAATTATTTTATCATTTTCTCTGCATTATTTTGATGGTTTTTTTAGTAGGTGGTCAAATTTTGACTATCTTTTAATATTTTGACATATTCTACTCTGCTCTGCAGGGTGCATGTAAAGGGCTTCATTCTTATTCATAATTAACGTATTTCATGATGTGAATCCTTCCTAAATGGTTATTCAAGGGCATGAGTGGTATCGGATCATTGTAGGTATTTGTCTTAATGTGCGAAATATAGAAAAAAATTACACTCGTAGGTTGTGCGGGATTATGAATTTGTACTCGGAATTTGATTGGCACTATGTCTTTCTGGTGTTATTTATAAAGAAAATTTTATGTTATCTTTCAGGGATCAATATCAGCCAGCATGTCTATATTCCATACTCTTTTTTTATATGTACTCACCTAAGGCCAAAAAGAAGATGAGGAAATCAATATAAAATGTTGCAGCTATGTTATCCCTTTTTTGGTTGTTTCTGCATAAAGTTATACGTAATTGTTAAGTACCTTTTTAGTTTTAGTAGCATAAATTATTAATTAATGTTTTCTCTTTCCGTTAAATGTTCACAGTGATCCAGCAAGATTCAGAAATCCTACGATAGCAAGGATCTTGATGTTTGTACGGAGAATCTTGGCTATATACAACGAAGGATTCATGTAGCTAACTCATTTGCTCCCGTTACTTTCAAACTTGTGCGTATTAGTTATGTTGAAATATTTGTAAACTTAGACGATATGTGGTTTGATAATTACATACAGAGTTTGAAGATTTTAATTTGTTGGTTTTGTATTTACGTTTTAGCTAGTTTTTTATTTCGGCATTTGGTATATTTAGGTGCATATAATACAATCAGTGTATAGGCTAATTTTTAGGCCTATAGACATCTTACATATAATTTCTAAAAACAGATGTCCAAACTATGATTACACATCATGTCCTACACGAAATTTCTTATAAAATGTTGTTAAAGAAGTATATGGACATCAGTCCCAAAAAAAACTACAAAGAAGCTGATGTAAACTTAAAAAAAATACATCGGTCAAATGTTAAAAACTATTGTTACATAGGTAGCCAGACTACTGTTCCCGGAACTAAACCAATGTTAAAAAGGAAAAACATATCGGGTAAGAAACTATAACTGATGTCAAAAATAAGAACTTACATCGGTTGTTGTTCAAAAGTGATGTTAAAGCGGGATTTGACATCGGTTTTATTTTTATAAACGATGTAAAACTGATTTATAATTTATAAATTAATAGTTAAGGTTCATAATTAGATCATATATAAGCTATTTAGAAAAGATTGTAATGCAGTTTCTGTATAAAAATAGAGAATATACATCGGGTTTTAATCCGGAATCGATGTTAAAGTTGTTCCAAGACATCAGTTCACAACCGATGTCATATGGGGGTACCTTTCTCTACACCCGCATAGACATCGGTCAGGAAAACTTTTAACATCGGTTTCTGGCCGATGACTATTGAAGGTTTTCTAGTACTAAAAAACTTCAGTATTGCATTCTTTTGGTTTTGCCATAAAACCTTCCTGTTATGAAACCAAGATCCTTCTTTGATTTGATCTTACCTCTTCTGTTCCCTCACACAATATTTCTATTTTCTCCCAGATCTGTTTAACTGACTCACAATTAATAATGTTATTGTACATTACATTATCAAGAGACTCAATCAATATGAGTTGTAAGCTATTATCCAGTGTAATTTTTTTCCAGGCTTTTTGTAGGTTGAGGGATCTTTAGGTACAAAATGTGCAGGTATGACCATGTATCCATATGTAGATTCAAGAACCCTTTCCATAAGAATAAAGGGTCCATTTTTTAGAATCTAAATGTACATAGGGTTAGTCATCCTTATGAACAACATCATTTTCTTCTTCCATAATGTGTAGTTGATCTTGTCAAAGACAAGTATCTTGATACTACTTATTTTCTGAGCACTCATTCTTCCAAGATCTTGATCTGTTTACTTTCAAATTTTGCTCTGATACCACTTGTTAGATATTGAGTGCAGTGAAATATAACACAGAGGGTGGGGGTGAATGTGTTTCTTTGAATTTAATTAACTTTGAAATTTTTAGGCTTAGACTGAACAGAGCAGATATAAATTATAGAGATAAATTGTTTGATAATAAATACACAAAACAAGGTATCAAAAACACACTTGATTGTATTAATCAAATTTGTTTTGCTACAAATACGTGTTCTCAAAAATAAGAACTCAGTTACAAATCTTGAAAGAATACAAGATATATTCTAGATCTGTTTTCTTACATCTAAACTAAGGACTCGTGCATGCTTTATAGATCAACAGCACGGGTTTACAAAACTTGCACTAAAATATACTAACACATTTTCTAAAGTTATCTTGTCTATTTCCATTTCTGGTGTTAGAAAATCTGTGCAGAATCTTGTCGGTCTGTGACCATCCTTTGTCCAGTGAATCTTGGCCCTTTATCTTATATTCTTCAAGCTACTTTTGTAGTCTTTCCAATTCAGTGAATGAATTGTTTTTTGACTGAAAATCTTGAATCTTGAACTTGTCTATTTTCTAAATTTTGAGATAGTTTGTCGAGATCTTTATTGTTTTGTAGAGATGTCACATATCGATAAGCATAATGATTTATAGATATCTTAAGTTCTCTATATGTGTCTTTGACTTTTAGAGGTCTCCAGTTCTCTCTATGTAGAATATCTTGTCGACATCTCCAGTTCTCTACATAGCCTTTTGACTTGTCGACATCTTTAGTTCTCTACATGAAGATTTGGCTTGTCGATATCTCTAGATCTCTACATAAAGAAATGACTTATCGATATCTCCAGTTCTGTATATAGACTTTTTGACTTGTTGATATTTGAGATCTCTACATAAAAAAATGACTTGTTGATATCTCTTGGGACTTCTCTACAAGTCATTTTGGACTCCTCGACTTACTTCTAGATATTCCTTAATTTGTGACTTATCGATATCTAACTTAGGACATTTTTCCTAGAACAGTATTATTCAAATCCAAGCTGCTACACTTCTTTCTGAGGCATGACCGGGAATTGATCTTCTTTCAGAGTTTATTTCTTAGTTTAAAGGTTGTTCACAGAAAAATCCCCCAATCTAATCTACTTAACATTTTTACAGACTCAAGAAATACAATTACATAACACAAATATAGATTATCATACAACTTATCCTTAGGAATGTCAATTACATCTTATGTTATTCCCTAATAAAACTTTAGGCTCTTGAATAATTGAGTCACGGCTGTAGCACGACAGACTCAATATTCTAAGTCAAGTCTAACCCAACATTTCGTACAATTGAATCAGTCTCCAACGGCCCACGGCTGCAGCACGTAACGACCTTTTGATTCTAATTCAATGCACACATCTCTATGTAATAGACAAGTATTTCTTATTTTGAAATCAAAGCCCTCGGCTATAGCACGAAACGACAATGATTCAAAAATAAGAACTACTTTCTACCATGTTGGAAGGCTTTGACCGACACAAGCTCGTTGTGTCATTGGCCAATTACTACTTGATATTATTTAATTTTAGAGGGATTATATTATGTTACAATCATAATCATATTATAAAGAGATTATTCCTTTTAAATTAAATATTTCAATTCAATAATCGATAATCAGATGATTCCCAGATCGGGGGGAGCATTGTCAAGAGGCGTCACTTAATACCCCTTTCTTACATATCAAAATCTGTTTTTGACAGAATCAACCTTTCTATCAATATTGAAAATTCATATTTAATTACGTGTTTCATAAATACGAGAATCTCATGATTGTATTCATAATATTATTGTTAAGACAAGAAACGTTTCATATTCTAGATTTTCTAGAGCACGCCTTATGTTGATTTATGTTCACCTAAATCTATCATCGCATGGTAAACATAGGCATATATCTCATATATAAAAAAATGTAAAGGTACGCATGTTAAATCAGTAGTATATTACTCTAAGCATTATACATCTCTATGTACCACATGAAGCATTTAAAAGGTAATTAAAACAATTAAAAAACATGCTTTAAAACACTTTCGGGAATATAAACAGTTCAAAACTTTTATATAAAAAATATTTGGCCAATCCATCAGATCCGTCTCGGAAAAACGAATTCAACGATATATTGCACGCCCAAAACGGAGTTATGAAACTCCAGAAATCAAAATTAAAAAAAAAATGGGCTGTAACGCATTACAGCAACGCGTTACAAGCCCTGTAACGCATTCCGATAATGCGTTACAATCCTTTTAAGCCATTAAAAGGTGTAACGCATTCCGTGAATGCGCCACAGGGTGTAACGCATTCCCGGAATGCGCGACACCCCTTCCCCGCGTCAGACTTCAGCCGCCGCCGCCTTTCTTCATCGAACGACGCCCATCAAATCAGTACAGCCTTTAATTCCCAGCAAACAAATATATATATATACAACATATTGCAAATATATATACATTTAATTATGAATTTTAATTAAAACAACTTCAAAAAATCATAATAATTAATCCACACATCAGAAAATTATGAAAAAAATACCCAGACGATCTACAACACTTGTAGAACCAAGATCTACAGTCAAAATAATTTTGAGAAATAATTTTTAATCAATCATAATTAATCCATGATATAACTTGCAAATCATAATAAATTCATACATGCTCATAAAATTCTGAAATTTTTATCACAGATCTATATGCATACAACCTGGCTCTGATACCATTGTAGGAATTTATACATCACAGAAGCATGGTAAAACATTTTTCTTGATATAAAATCCATATAATCGCATATAAATCGTGAATTAATCGAGGGATCGATTACTAACCTTTAATAGCGATCCAAGAATGATGAACGGAGATCCCTAGCAGCTGCTCCTCAAATGCGAAGCACTCCACCAGTACCCACCAAGAGATCAAAAAAATAGAGTGAGGAAGAGGTTAAGAGAATTAGTTGCCTCCCTCTTTTTCTACTTTAGAATTAGGGTTTGTATTTGGGTTGAGGCAAATAGGGTTTATAATAGTATATTTATAGGCAAAATTTTCAGCTGAAAATTTTCCCATAAAATATTATTATTATTAACCCTTTAATTGATTATTCTTATTAACCAATTAACTAATAATTAAAACACCTTTTAATCATTAATCCCTTTTCTAAACACTTTAGAAAAATAATTCTCTCACTTGATTTAATTTCCAAAATATTAAGAACTTTTCTTAATATTATTAATTAAGAAATAAATAATTAATAAATTATTAAATTATTAAATTTAATTATTAAATTTGCTAATTAATTATTTATTTCACAAATAAATAATTACCAGCCATTATTAATTAATTCCTCCACCATTAAATCATCCTCTTTTATGGTGTGACCTTGTAGGTTCAATATTAAGCCGGTAGTAGAAATAAATAATTATAAAACTATTTTATCATTATTTATATAAATTCTCTAATTTATTAAATATGATTAATTAATAAATTAATCATGTTTATTTTACATCGTGAGGGATACTTCTCAGCATATCGCGACTATCCGGATAATACGAATTCACTACTTAGAATACCAAGAACCTATTCAGTGAATAGTTACCATACAATTAATTCCTTCTACCCTGGAATGTCATGATTAAATACAAGGCATGGAACTCGTGTCAAGCCTATCTTATTTAATCATATGCTTTCCCATTTACTATGCTTAGTTCTAATTAATGTGAATTAGAAACTCCTTTCTAATTTCATTCACTATGGCCAGAGATTCCTGAACTAGCATAAGTGGATCACCATTGAGCATTCTCTTCCTTCACTAGAAGGGGTAGATCCTTTATTGATCATACACTATCTTCGTGTACAAATTCCTACACCCAGTAGAGCCCTTATGATTGTCCCTGGAGACTAAGAACTAAACCAAAGTATAGTTCAGTATACACAAGATGACTATGACGATCTCAAGTCTAAGGATACTTGTACAACTATCACTATGTGAACATCTGCTGACACGTGAGTGAACTTCATCAGTTGTTCAGCTGTGTGAGTCATGTTTAGTGAACTTATTCTATAATAAGTACCTACATACTAGCTATAGTGTCACCACACAAATGTCTATGAGAACAGACATCCTTCATAATGAAGCAAGCATAGTATGTACTGATCTTTGCGGATTACTAGTTACCAGTTAGGAATCCTACGACTAGGAAATATTTAAGTTCAGAGTTATCATTTTTTAGGTCTCATTATTATGATCTCATCATAATCCATAAAAAGCTTTAGTCTAAACTAAGGTATATCTTATTTAAACACTTAAATAGATAAAGCCCGCAATAAAACCAAAACAAGTCTTTTATTAATATCAATGAATTCGAAACAGATTAGACAAAAGTTATTCCTAAATCATCATACATGATTGGACTTAAGACACATCTCTTTCAGTTATTAGGAAAAAACTTGGCTCCATCGTAGATTAGATCTTTGGGTGTCATTTCTGTAAAGAAATAAGTGAGAAAATGTGTGTTCACAAGGTGTTTGTTAAAATGCATGTAAGAAAGTTCATTAGAGAATATTAGAGAGTGAGAGAGAGAATAAGAGCGATAAGAAAGTAGAAATAGTAGGTAAAAGATTGTAAAATTTTTTAACTCTCTTATTTATACACTCCACATGACAACGGTCAATTTTGTGAAGCAGAACAGTCTTTTTACACCTGGTAGCATGGAAACAGTCAAAAAGTAATGAGTGGGCACGGTAAACGTGCAATAATTATTGCTCACATGCTGTTATCAAAACACACACGCAACCCATAAAATAAATGATTATCACTGTTTTTATCTCACTTAATTATTTTCTGACAAAATATAACCGTTACAGTAAATACTAAAAATAAGCCAAATAATTAAATAATGCCACGTAAGCATCAGAGTTTCCATCAGGATTTGCATCAGAAATTGACTATTATCAGAATTTAACGGTCATCAGAACATGGCTTCTGTACTCAAAAAGTGAATGTCTATTTCTGTGATTCTTCCACAAATACTGACTGGGTTCTTCAGAGTTTAATCATCAGAACTTTCATCCGAACTTGTCCTCAGAATTTATGCAAATAATACTTAACTATTTGTCAAAAACAACTTAATCACCACAGTAATTTTCGTCATTCATATGGAGTGAGAGTGTGTGCATTTGCAAATGATCAGATAATGATTAAAGTCTGATAACTTTAGTATATCTTAGAAATAAGACATAACTAAGAAAAGTGCTTAAAATCTGTCTTTAATTTTGAAGTCTACTATAGAATAAATTTATGCCAGAGTCTACCTCAACTGTTTATGCTCATTTTATGCATCTTTTGACATTCTTTTTACAGTGGCTTCTCAATGTAAATGAGTCACAACTGCTATCAGAATTTATGTTATTATCAGAGTATTTCTCCAGTAATCAGAGAATGTGAAAAGTCACCAAGAAAATTTATTTGCTTTTCTAATGCATATAACTTAATACCAGCAATACACTTGGGTCTTCCCTTTCACATGTTTACTCTAGATCTCAAAGGAGTACCTTACTTCAATTTCTTTTCTTTTGTTTTCTTCAGATAAGTGAGGCTTATCAAGCATGTAGTTCATCCTTAAGATTTACTGACATCAGAATTTGACAGATGAGAAGCAAAAATCTAGTTTGTGACTTAGTAATAAGATACACAAAGTAAATTTGACTATGATCAAAATCAGAGTTTGCTTGTGTTATAGATTTCCACATAAATAACTAATTCAAACATGGGATACACAGTTTGTTAAAGATTACTAAGTCAGCATCTAACAAATAATCCTCATTGGATTGAATAGTCACATATTGTGTATATGTTGTGTACTTGATGATTTTATGAACAAAACACCTTGGTAGATTTTAGTTAGTGAAAATATAGCACTCGACGGATAAGGATTATAGTCCCGACGTATAACTCATTTTAGTCCCGACGGATGATGACTTATTATCCATCGAGTGAGTAGCTTATGTAACAATAAGTCTGTAGCACATTTCTGCATACACATTGTTGAGAATCTGTAGTAGTACCTAAGTCATGCTGACTTTAACTAGATATACAGAATAGGTTGATTAATGGTACATAGATGATGTCTTGTAATTCTGCATAAATGAAATAAAGTCAAGTGCCTGATTGCTACCCGACGGATAAACAACAATGAATTCGACGGATGATCAACAACCCGACGGATGATCAATAACTCGACGGATGATCATGAACCCGACGGATAAAGAATTCAAATATCTATTCACAGTGACAACACAGTCACATGCGTCGAGTGTATGCAAATTGAATGTGGTAGCCTATTCAACTGGGTTTTCAAGAACAAAGAAGCATTGCCATTTCCATGCTATTATGAAGATATTCAATGATGCTGGAATAGAGTAATAAAGTAGCGTTGTATTAGACTTGATAGTTTTTGTTTTATTATCCTGTCTTATTACTTTGTAATCTTGGTGATATATAAACCAAGAAGCAGCAAATAGAATTGTAACTAAGGAATTAAGAAACACATATAAAGAGAGAGAGAAACATTTGTAAGCTGCTTTATTAGCATTTCTCTCATTCTTAGTTGTTATCATTTTGTAAGCAGTTGTGAGCTTTTTGCACACAGAGTTCTCTCAATATATATTATATATCTCTGGTGGAATCATTCAAATCCACCAGAAAGTTTTTAAAAACTCTTATTTTTAATTACTTGTGTTTTGATTCATTTCAAGTAACTATTCCGCATTCTGCTAATCAATTCACACTTATATATATATATTTGAGTTAGAACATTTTTATTCAAGAAAAAGTTTCAAGAATTCCATTCAACCCCCCTTCTGTAATTCTTGTTACATTGTTAAGGGACTAACAATTGGTATCAGAGCAAGCTCTTGAAGAACAAAGAGTTTAAAGATCAAAACAATACAGCAAGATGAACAAGAAGGATGTTGGAGTCAAGATTCCTTTTCTGGATAAAGATAATTACCATCATTGGAAGGTAAAGATGCATCTTCATTTGCTTTCTCAAGATGAGGCCTATGTGGACTGCATAGAAAGAGGTCCTCATGTACCAATGAGAGCTGCAACCGGAAATGAGCCATATCTCCCCAAGCCAAGGCATGAATGGTCTGATCCTGACATTGAACAAGTCAAGAAGGATAAAAAGGCCATGAATATCCCGTTTAATGGAGTTGGTGGTGATATGTTTGACAACATTATCAACTGCAAAACTGCCAAGGATGTTTGGGATACAATACAGATCATCTGTGATGGCACTGAGCAACTTAGAGAAAACAAGATGCAGCTACTAATTCAACAATATGAGCATTTTCATAATGAAGAAAGTGAGTCTCTCACTGACATTTTTAGTAGGTTTCAAAAACTGCTAAATGCTCTAAAGTTGCATGGAAGGGTCTTTCAGACAAAAGACTCCAATCTGAAATTCCTTAGATCTCTTCCAAAGGAATGGAAGCCAATGACAGTCTCATTGAGAAACTCGCAAGATTATAAGGAGTTTACTTTAGAGAGACTATATGGCATCCTAAAAAGTTATGAGCTTGAAATAGAGCAAGATGAGAGGATGGAAAAAGGAAAGAAGAAAGGAGGTTCTATTGCACTAGTTGCTGAGTTAGAGAAAGAGAAGGAGATGAAGGTGGAAGCTGTTGAGTCAACTTCAAGGGTCTCTGAAAGCAAGGGCAAGGGGCTTGCAGTTGAAAATGAAGATTCTTTGAGCCAAGATGAGATGGAAGACATTGATGAACATTTAGCATTTCTTTCCAGAAGATTTGCCAAGCTCAAGTTCAAAAAGAACTTTGGAGCAGCCAAGCCAAATAGAAACATGGTGGATAAATCAAAATTTAAATGTTTCAAAAGTGGCTTGGCAGGGCACTTTTCCAGTGAGTGTAGAAAGTCAGATTCCAGTAAGAAAAAGTATGAGTCTGTGGATTATAAGCAAAAATACTTTGAGCTGCTCAAACAAAAGGAAAGGGCTTTCATTACACAAGAAAACGACTGGGCAGCAGATGGTCTGGATGAAGATGAAGATGTCATCTATGTCAATCTAGCCCTAATGGCCAAGTCTGATGAAACAAAAACAAGTTCTTCAAGTAATCAGGTAATTACTACAAACCTTGCACATTTATCTAAACCTGAGTGTAATGATGCTATAAATGACATGTCTACAGAGTTATATCATTTGCGTGTTACACTTAAGTCTCTTACTAAAGAAAATGCTAAAATCAAAGAAAACAATTTTTTTTTGAGTGAGAGAAATAATGGGCTAGAGTCTCAGTTCATTGATTTTGAAAAATTAAGAATTGAGTGTAAGATTGCCAAGGAGGAATTAACTAAGTTCTTAAAGAAAGAAGAAATTTTGAAGAAGCAGCTCGAGCGTGAAAAGGAGGTGATTAAGGCATGGAAAACATCTAGAGATGTCCATGCTCAAATCAGCAAAGTTCAAGGAATTGAGTCCTTCTGTGATGCATCCTGGAAAAAGAACAAGGAGAAACTAGAACCAAATTTGGTGGATGGAGTGCTAACAGATGTAGACTCGACGGATGATGAGGGTCATCCGTCGAATAACAAAAAGGGTTATCCGTCGACTGATGAAAATCCTCATCCGTCGGCTGTAAGCAAGCCTATCAGCAAAGCCAAACTTGTTAAGTTGAATGAAAAGTATGGATCTGTTTCCAAGAACTTTGTTCCAGGAGAATTGAGTCAAGTTAAGAAAGGGAAAAAGGCTAATGTTGGTCACATGACTGTCAAACAGTTAAGTGACAGACTTGAAAAGATTGAGGTGAAAACAGAGACTAAAAAGAAAAATAATAGAAATGGTAAAGTAGGGATTAACAAACACAATAACTATACACCTGATAAATATGCTCCTAGAAAAATCTGTGTCAAGTGTGGTATTGTAAATCATTTGTCTGTTAATTGCAAATCTGCCATGCCTACTCCCATGTATGTGCCACCTCACTTTCCCAACATGAATGCCATGCCTCTCATGCCTATGAATGCTATGTCTACACAGAATATGAATGCACAGTTTGCTAATATGCCATTTGCACCTAATCCTTATTATGCTGCATTTAGTATGCCACAAATGCCATGTAGCATGCCTTACAGGAATAACATCTTCAATAATAGCATGCCATTCCCTGTTGATTATAATATGCATGATAATTCTGTTGCAATGAATGGTTTCAAAGGCCCAACTCAAATAACCAAGGATTAATCTGATATCCCCAAGTCAAATGAGATAAAGCCTAAGAAACAGAAAAAGAAATCTAACAAGGCAGGACCCAAGGAAACTTGGGTACCAAAATCAACTTGATTTGATTTTGATATGTGCAGGGAAACAGAAAGAATCTTTGGTACATGGATAGTGGTTGTTCAAGACACATGACTGGTGATTCTACCCTGCTCACAGAGTTCAAGGAGAGAGCTGGCCCAAGTATTACTTTTAGAGATGACAACAAGGGTTATACTGTGGGATATGGCTTGATTTCAAAGGACAATGTCATCATTGAGGAGGTTGCCTTAGTGGATGGTCTCAAACACAACTTGTTGAGTATCGGTCAACTTTGTGATAAAGGCAATTCTGTAACCTTCAACTCAGAAGCCTGTGTTGTGACTAACAAAAGAAGCAACAAAGTGGTTCTCATTGGTTTGAGGAAAGGAAATGTGTACCTAGCTGAGTTTAACTCATCTAATGCAGAATCTGTTACTTGTCTTCTCAGTAAACCAAGTCAGGATGAAAGTTGGTTATGGCACAAGAAGCTATCCCATTTAAACTTCAAGACCATGAATGAGCTAGTAAAGAAAGAACTGGTTAGAGGCATTCCTCTAGTGGAGTTTTCTAAGGATGGATTGTGTGATGCCTGCCAAAAAGGGAAGCAGATTAAAGCATCATTCAGGAAGAAACTTGATTCAACAATTGAAGAACCTTTACAACTACTTCACATGGATTTGTTTGGACCAGTCAATGTGTTGTCCATCTCAAGGAAAAGATTTTGCCTAGTAATTATATATGATTTCTCAAAGTTCTCTTGGACATATTTCCTAAAGTCTAAAGATGAGGCTAGTGAAATCATCATCAATCACATAAGGCAAGTCAATAATCATCCTAATTTTAAGGTTAGAAGAATCAGGAGTGACAATGGAACTGAGTTCAAGAATTCTGTCATGAGAGCATTTTGTGAGGAAAATGGGATTCTGCATGAGTTTTCAGCAGCAAGAACTCCACAACAGAATGGAGTAGTGGAAAGGAAGAACATATCACTTATTGAAGCTGCAAGGACAATGCTTGAAGAATCTAAATTGCCAACATATTTCTGGGCTGAAGCTGTAAATACTGCATGCTACACTCAGAATATTTCCCTGGTTAATCAAGCAAGATGCATGACTCCCTATCAATTATTCAAGAACAAGAAGCCAACTCTAAATTTTCATCATGTCTTTGGCTGCAAATGCTATATTATGAGAAATCAAACTGATCAAAATGGGAAGTTTGATGCTAAAGTAGATGAAGGAATTTTTGTTGGATATGCTGTTGGTAAAGCATATAGAGTCTACAATCTAAGAACCAACATTGTTGTGGAATCAATACATGTTGTGTTTGATGATAAAAAGATTGAAGGACTTCAAGATGGAGATTACCATGAGGGCCTCAAATTCGACAATGTGGAGATGGTTAGTGATGACAGTGATGATGAAAGTGATCAAGAAACAGTATCAAAGGATAATGCAGAAAAATCTACTACCAATGAAGCACAAAACTCAACATCTGTCGAGTTGCATAATGCTTCATCCATCGGGAGGCAATCTGTGTTATCCGTCGGGAGACAACCAGCTTCATCCGTCGATACTCAAAATTCACCATCCATCGGGTTATCAAAAGGAGCAGGAAGTCAGGATAGATCACCTAAAGAAAGTTCCCCTTTCTCAAATCAAAGATCCACAAACTCAGGGGGAGTATCTAACAATCAAAACTCAATCACACATCAAGACAACAATGAGGTCTCTTCATCTAGAGCTAATCTACCTCAACAAAGAAAATGGACAAAAGATCACCCCTTTGAGCTCATAATTGGTGATGTTTCTTCTAGTGTTCAAACCAGGAGAGCAAATCAAGAAGAATGTCTATACAACAGCTTTCTTTCCAAGGAAGAACCAAAGAAGGTAGAAGAAGCTTTGTTGGATCCTGATTGGATTTTAGCTATGCAGGAGGAGCTAAACCAATTTGAAAGGAATAATGTATGGAAGCTGGTGCCCAAGCCTAAAGAAAAGAATCCAATAGACACCAAATGGGTATTCAGAAACAAGATGGATGAAAATGGCATAGTAGTCAGGAACAAAGCTAGATTGGTTGTTAAGGGCTATTGTCAACAGGAAGGAATAGATTTTGATGAAACATTTGCTCCTGTTGCAAGACTTGAAGCCATCAGAATCTTTTTAGCCTATGCAGCCCATTCCAATTTCAAGGTCTATCAAATGGATGTCAAAAGTGCCTTTCTGAATGGAGATTTGGAGGAGGAAGTCTATGTTAGTCAACCTCCTGGTTTTGAAGATCCAAATTTTCCAGAACATGTCTATTATCTTTTGAAAGCACTTTATGGATTGAAGCAAGCACCTAGAGCCTAGTATGACACTTTATCAAAGTTTCTTTTGGAAAATTATTTCATAAGAGGTACTGTAGATAAAACTTTATTCTTTAGAAATGTTAATGGCTCTAGTATACTTGTTCAAATTTATGTAGATGATATTATTTTTTGCTCTACAGATGAGAAACTTTGCAAAAATTTTGTCAAATTGATGCAAAGTAAGTATGAAATGAGTATGATGGGAGAACTAACTTATTTTCTTGGTTTGCAAGTTAAGCAAGTTAGTGATGGAATATTCATTAGTCAAACTAAATATTTTTGATCTCTTAAAGTAGTTTGATCTAATGGATTGCACATCTGCAAAAACTCCCATGGCCACTGCAACTAAGCTTGAATTAAACACTACTGAAAAGTCTGTGGATATTTTAAGTTATAGGGGCATGGTTGGCTCACTTCTGTACTTAACAGCTAGTAGGCCAGATATAATATTTTCTACATGTTTATGTGCTAGATTTCAGGCTGATTCTAGAGAATCTCACTTAGTAGCTATTAAGATAATTTTCAGATATCTCAAGGGAACACCAAAACTTGGCATTTGGTATCCTAGAGATTCTGGTTTTGATCTAACTGGTTATTCAGATGCAGATTATGTAGGTTGTAGAATTGATAGAAAAAGTACAATAGGAACCTGTCAATTTCTAGGAGACAAGCTTGTGTCCTGGTTCAGTAAAAAGCAAAATTCAGTTTCTACTTCTACAGCTGAAGCTGAATACATTGCTGCTGGCAGTTGCTGTGCACAGATTTTATGGATGAAAAATCAATTGCTAGACTATGGCTTGCAAGTTGAAAGGATTCCTATTTTCTGTGATAACACAAGTGCAATTGCCATTACTGAAGATCTAGTACAACATTCAAGGACAAAGCACATAGATATCATGTACCACTTCATAAGGGAACATGTAATAAATGGTACTGTGGAACTACATTTTGTTCCAAGTGAGAAGCAGCTTGCAGATATTTTTACCAAGCCACTGGATGAATTCACCTTTTCAAGGTTGGTAAGTGAGTTAGGTATGCTTAATTACTCTTAAATCTATATGAGATAATTTGCAAGTTGAAATGCAGCCAAAAATATAATTAATTTTTCAGTCTTGGATGAAATTTTGGCTAAGTCAATATTTACATCTCGACGGATGATCTTTATCCATCAAGCTTGATCTCCTGTCGGTATATTATTTGCTAATAAAAATCAATTATTTTTCTGGAATATTTTATGACTCGACGGATAACTGTTTATCCTCATCCGTCGAATTGTCTTAATCTTAGCCGTTAATTCCCTGGACATTATCCATCGAGTATATTTACAGTTTGTAAGAATAACACGACGGATAATGGGTGGAATTTTTACAGTTTATTTTACTTTATTATTTTTTAGCAGTTATTTTTGAGATAGTATAAAAGCTTATTTCATTTCAATTGCTTTTCTTTTATCATTCTCAAATCAACTGCTCAAATTTCTTTCTCTTTCAAAGCACTTACTCTCTCTCTTCAAGCTCTCATTCTCTAACAATGGCGCCCGTTGTCAAGATTATGTCTCAAACTGGGTTTATTTATGAGAAGAACAATTTCACTGCACTAGTAAACAAGGGTGTTCAGCAATCTGGTGACTATCACAAGATGATGGACTTTGTGAAGAATTGCAAGCTTAGCTATGCCATGCTGGAATTACCCATAATCTTTTGTGAAGTTGTTGAAGAGATGTGGACCACTGCTACATACAACTCAACAAATAAGACCATCACTCTTACCATTAAAGGTAAAGAATTCTGTATCAATAGTGATATTATAAAAGCATGTTTCAAGATTCCTGATAACACTGTAACCTCACCATACACTGACACTGATATAATCAATATGCTTAATTCCATGAACTATGTTCTTTCTACTTCTAAGTTAAGCGACATTAGGAGATTGGGTCTTAGGAAAGAATGGAGTTTTATGTGTGATGTAGTGACAAAGGTATTTTCAGGTAAAGTCAGTAATTTTGATTCAGTCAATATCTTCATGCTTTACATGCTAGTTACAGATAAGTTCTATAATTTCAGTGACCTTGTCTTGTTTGAGTTGGGTTTCAAACTAGGAGAGTTAAATAAGAGAGGTAAAAATGTGTATTATGCTAGATTCTTTATGATATTAGCTAACCATCTCTCTGAGGGTATTGTGCTTGAGAACCCTAATAACAAATTAGATTGTTGGGTTCAAGAGAGAAGGCTCATTGCAGATTTGAACAGGGCCAATCATCACAAGGAGGTGCCACTGTTCTATTTCCCTATAATGGAAGCACCTCAGGTAAGTGAGGTAAGTTCATCTATCCCTACTACTATTCCAACCTCACTAATTTCTTTGAGTTCTAGTGTGGCTATGGCAACTGTGTCAATGACCCAACAGTTGCCCACCCAAGCTACCAAACCTGCAAAAATTTCAAAACCCAAATCAAAGAAAGCCCCCTCTGGTATCTCTCAAAAGATGCCAGTTGCAAAATCCACCAAAACCAAATAGGGGAGTGTGCAGGTGGGTAAGACAGGTGAGGAAAGGGGTGAACATAAAAGAAACCCTAAGGATAAGGATGGAGAGTTAAGTGGTTCTCAGCCTAGCCACACTGCAGTTTCCCAACAAACTGCAGTGCTTAAAAAGGATAAAAGCTCATTTCTAGCTGCATCTTCCCAAAAGGATGTAGCTATTGAACAAAGCTCTCAACCAAGAGCACAGGTCAAGAGGGTTAGGGACACAAGCTCACCCCAAACTTATGCCAGAAATAAGAAATCTAGAACCCTTAGGGATGCACAGGGTACACACACTGTGCAAACTGGTGCTAAAGACACAGTCAATGTACCTTCACAAATTCAGTTTGATGTGACTCCAATAAATGTGGAGTCACAACCAAAATCTCTAGTAATAGAAGCACCTCAAACACCAAACTCACCCACAAACTCACTGGATGTGGATATGATAAACACATCAATTCCTGATTCTCCTTCTTTAACTTTGTTGGGGAAGCCAAAATCTAGTGCAAGTGAGCATCATCTTTTAGATGATTTGTTGGCTCACTTGCCAATTCTTTCAGGAACTGTTGAATCATCTGTGCCCAAAATATCTTCAATCAGCACAGAGTCCACAATAGTTTCCATTCCTAGTTCATTCATTTCTACTCTCTCGATGGATATTGCTCATCCATCGAGTAGTGATTGTATCCCGACGGATAAGCTTAACAGCAGTTATCCATCGGATAGCAAAACTGTGGCGCCCTCCAAACCCGGGTCAGAAGTTTGGGGGTCCATACACACACACCTTATTAATAACCTATTATAATGATAAAGGTAATAATAATATGCAGTGACCCTACTTACCAACCACCATGGACCGCAACAGGTTAAAGTATGCACACAAGCCAAACACACTAATATATTACAAACCGTTCAAATCCCAACCATTCAAACTCAAACTGAGTATTAAACTTTATTACAACTTTTACATACTTAAATTATTCCAAAAGAAGCCTACTAGCTTAGCTTCCTCGACCTGAACCCCTAGCTCTCACGCTGGACTGGGGATCCTCGTTACCAACTGGTTCCTTTTTAACTGGAAAGAATATAAACAACATCGCACAAATGAGCTAACTAGCTCAGCAAGTCACAATAACAAAACTGAGAATAATGATCATCAAGTGAATATGGTTATAATATCAAGTGAACAATGGATTATGATTTAGAATTGGATATTATATTTTCATGTTAAAAACCAAGGTTAGGCTGCTGATCAGTCACGCACTAACCCCAAGCAAAGCACATAGTACTACTCTAACTACTGGATCCAAGGCACACATTGGCCTAACTTCACCATTATATGGTCTGACCACGAATCTGGTCCACAATTTTATAAAAACAATCCAATTCTAACATAATAACAGAATAAGCAATAATAATCAATAACCAGAATCATTAACAATAATGAGTGTTTAACAATGAAAGGGTTTCAATCCTTGTAAGGATCAATAAGGTAATTTCAAAGCTTGGATGCTGGGTAATGAAAGAATTGGATAACAAAGGAATCAATGTTTCAGGGTTTCAAGGATTTGGTCTTTCAAGGCATAAAATACAAAGATTTGAATTTGTAAGCAATCTGGTTCAGTGTTTAATATTTAGTTTATATGTATTTTTGGAGTAGGATCGTATACTTGAGGTTCGTGTTTGGGTATACAATAATCAATGGTCTAGAAAGAATCAGGTTATGGCTCAAGATCAATAACTGGAATCAAGGTTTTTGGGTACAGTGCTTTAAAGCACTTGCAATATAAAACAGGAATATCAATCACGACAATATCTTGAGAAAGTTCAGAACACTTGCCTGGTATTAGCTTACTATCCTGCACTCGCTTCCAATCTCAACCGTCTTACTTCTCAACTACCTATTTCCCTTTTCTACGTCTTGCCTCTTCTGCTCACATATCATAAGTATCTAACAATAATCGACTCATAGAATTCTATTCAACACATACTTTTATCTACCCTTCGTTTCACCCAAATCCGATTAACGGATTGAAAGTTACGCAATAATCAAGTAAACACCGAATATATAGACCGATAGTCAATCAACAAGTCACGTATAACACATAATACATCACGTAATCAATGATATATCATTCATAAGAGAAGTCTCGGGTCATAAATAAGCTTTTGGCTATTTAAAATGATTTTTAAAACATTTTTTGGAATTAAAACGGGTCGTTAGATCAATTTCGGGTTAATAAACAGGGTTCGGTTGGCCAATTCTGGCTTCAAAATAATTTTATAATAATTATCGAGCCTTGGAAATAATTTAGAATAATATTTTAAAGCTCGAAACTATTTTTTGAAATTTTTAAATCATTTTTAAATAATGAAATCTAATTAAATAATTAATTAAAATCAATTAATAATTAATTAAATCAATTAATCAATTAATTTTTGAATTAATTGACCAATTAATCAATTAAAAATTAACTGAAATTAATTAACTAATTAATTCAGATTTATTTTTGAATTAAAAATAATTTTCCGAATTAAAATACTAATTTTTAGAATTTTCAGAAATTAAAAACGAATTTTTATAATAAAAATAAATAGGAAATATGATTTTTAAACATTTTTAAAACAGGAATCCACTTTTTGCAAAGTCTGGAAACTTTAGGGACCTAACTTCATCATCTCCAAAAGTACAGGGTCCTGTTTGCAATTTTGCAAACTCCCACCGTCGACTCGCCGGAGTGTGGCCGGAGAACACGATTTCGGCCACCTCAGGCCACCAAACTGTGCAGAATTAATCTACAGGTTATCAGCAATTTATTAATGCAATCAAAATTCAATAATCATCCATGTCCTGGCCGGAAAAAGGCCAAGAATATCGCCGGTTTCCGGCGAACATCGTAAAACTTAAAAACACAACTCCCTTCAATTCACTAATCCTCTGTTAACGAGCTATATACCAATCGATTGCAAATTTCATAAGGAACACAACCCACTATAAATCAACAGCTAATAACCCCTGAATCAAAAACCCCCCAAATTTCAATTGAAAACATTCATACGGGTTATAAACCCTAATTTTGAAATTCGAAAATCAAACTCAAATTTGAACATGTTATTGAACTCCAAATTAGACGTATAACATATCAAAATCATCACTAAAACAAGCTCTACAACATGCAAGCATCAAATCATACAAACAACAATCCGAACAAAAATTCATATTTTTAATCAAAATAATTCGAAAATAAATAAAAATATATATAATCAACCTTTGATTCTGCAGTAAAATAGGTTATGGAATCTGATAGAGCTCTTCAAGACCTTCAAATCTGGTACTCGAGCTTTTCAAACAAAGATCAATAACACCTTCAAAAGTTGGTTTGATTCATGGAACAGTTTATGAATATATGATTTTTCTCTGTAAAATTATATAATTATCTGTCTGCAAATGATTTTGATACGAAATAAAATACAGTAAAAGGCTATTTATATTTATGGAAAATTAGTATCCCGTTGGATCATTCCGGATATAAAACGGTACGTTTATTTATAAAACTGATCCAAACGGTATCGGTTTTCGGGATAATTATCCAAATCAATACAATTTGTACTGCGGTCTTGGTCTCAGTGCCTAGTTACACGTATTACGAAGTGATAATTGGGATAGTTTAATAAAAAGCTCCCGTTTATCGAAAATACGGATTTTATTGATTTACCCAAACGAATATTGTATCAAAAATGTTGCGCCGGGACCCGTGTAGAACAAACCGTACGCCGGATCGAAAAAGTCGAAACATGGAATATGCTCGGAATATTACAATTAGGTTAGAAAGGAGTTCTCGGAAGGGTTTCGGGTTCCAAAAACGTAACAACGGTTGACGTCGGTTGGTTCCTTTTTTAATAAAATAGGTTTTAAATATCCGGAAAAAGATTTTAAAAGTTTCATATGATTCTTATAAATTCATAAATCATCATAAAAATAATTAGGAAGATATGATAATTATCTATATTTTATTTTGGACATATAAAAATTAAAATACTCAATTAATATTATTTTTAAATATCCAAACACCGATAACACTTAACAATTAATTCACAGAATAGATACTGAACACACATAATAATTATTTAATAGCAAAAATAATTACATGATATATCCCGGATATTACATCCTTCCCCCCTTAAAAGGATTCTGTCCTCAGAATCTCCTAAGAAAACAAATGAGGGTACTTTTCTCTCATATCATTTTCTAACTCCCAGGTTGACTCTTCAACCTTTGGGTTTCTCCACAATACTCTTACTAACTTTACCACTTTATTTCTCAATACTTTCTCTCTCTCCTCTAGAATCTCTATCGGACTCTCTACATATGATAAATCTGCCTGAAGCTCTATTGGCTCATACTCTATTACATGCCTGGAGTCTGGATTATATTTCTTGAGCATTGATATATGAAAAACATTGTGAATGTGCTCCATGTGCAGTGGTAACGCTAACTCGTAAGCTACTTTGCCAACGCGCTTTAGGATTTCAAAAGGTCCGACATATCTTGGGCTTAGCTTCCCCTTCTTTCCAAACCTCGTTAGCCCTTTCCATGGTGATACTTTCAGTAATACCAAGCTTCCTTCTTCAAATTCCATGTCTTTCCTTGACTAATCTGCTATCAATCTCTTCTGGATAATTTCAATAATTTCCTTTGTCTGCTATACCAGTTCAGGTCCAAGTATCTTGCATTCTCCTACTTCGTCCCAATATACTGGAGATCTACATTTGCGTCCATAAAGAGCTTCATAGGGTGGCATTCCAATGCTGGCATGATAACTGTTGTTGTAAGCAAACTCTACCAGAGGTAAATGTTCATCCCAACTTCCTTTGAAATCAATAGCATAAACACGTAACATGTCCTCGATTGTTTGGATCGTTCTTTCACTTTGGCCATCCGTCTGGGGGTGATAGGCCATACTCATATTCAGTCTTGTTCCCAAACATTCTTGAAAACTCTTCCAAAATCTTGAATTAAACCTTGGATCTCGATCAGATACAATTGACACAGAAACTCCATGACGAACTACAATTTCCTTCAGGTACATATGGACTAACTTGTCGAGCGAAAATCTTTTATTTATAGGCAGAAAATGAGCTGACTTGGTAAGTCTATCCACTATAACCCAAATGGCATCATGATTAGCCCTTGTCCTTGGTAATCCAACTATGAAATCCATGGCAATATGTTCCCACTTCCACTCTGGAATCTCCAATGGCTGTAACAATCCACTTGGTCTCTGATGCTCTACTTTAACTCTCTGACAGGTATAGCATTTGCTAATCCATTCCGCAATTTCCCTCTTCATTTCTGGCCACCAATAATTTTTCTTTAAATCTCTGTACATTTTGGTACTCCCTGGATGGATGGAATACCTTGAATTATACGCATCCTGTAGAATTTCATTTTTCAGCTCCGTCACTGGTGGAATCCAAATTCTAGATGAAAACCTCAAAATACCTTGATCATCTTTTTGCGTGCATAACTCTTCACCTACCAAACGATTTATATCTTGATCCATTACATCTTCCTGACATTTCTTTATTTTCTCCAATAACTCCGGTTGAAAAGTCATATTGTATACTTTCGCTTCCTCAGGCTTGCAAACTCTAATTTCCAATTCCAATTTCTGAAATTCCTTATATATATCTTCAGGTACTGATAACTCATTTAACCTTTCCTTCCGACTTAACGCGTCTGCTACAACGTTCGCCTTATCGGGATGATAATTAATCGAGCAGTCGTAGTCCTTGATCAATTCTAACCATCTTCTTTGCCTCATATTAAGTTCCTTCTGTGTGAATATGTACTTTAAGCTTTTATGATCCGTGAAAATCTCGCACTTTTCTCCATACAGATAATGTCTCCAAATCTTCAAAGCAAACATTATGGCTGCTAGCTCCAAATCATGAGTAGGATACTTCTGTTCGTGTGGTTTCAATTGCCTTGACGCATACACAATCACCTTATCGTGTTGCATTAGAACATAACCTAGTCCCTTGTGAGAAGCATCGCTATAAATTACAAAATTCCCTTGATCGTCTGGAAGTGACAAAACAGGTGTCGTGATTAATCTCCGCTTCAACTCCTGAAAACTTCCTTCGTATTTGTCATTGTATATAAACTTTTCATTCTTTCGTGTAAGCTTTGTCAATGGTGTTGCAATTCTTGAGAAATTCTGAACAAATCGTCGATAATATCCCGCCAATCCCAAGAAACTTCTTACTTCAGTGGGTGTTCTTGGTCTCTCCCAATTCATAATTGCCTCGATCTTTGCTGGGTCCACTTTGATCCCTTCGTTACTGACTATGTGTCCTAAGAACTGAACTTCCTGTAGCCAAAACTCACACTTCGAGAATTTAGCATATAACTTCTTTTTCCTTAAAATCTCCAAAGTTGTCCTCAAATGTTCTGCATGATGCTCTTCCATTTTTGAATAAATTAAAATATCATCTATAAACACAATAACAAACTTATCCAAATACTCCTTGAAAATTCTGTTCATCAGGTCCATAAACGCTGTCGGGGCATTGGTCAATCCAAAAGACATCACTAAAAACTCGTAATGTCCATACCTTGTTCTAAAAGCTATCTTTGATATATCTTCTGGCTTGATCTTCAGTTGATGATATCCCGATCTTAAATCAATTTTGGAGAAAAACTTGGCTCCATTTAATTGATCAAACAAATCGTCAATTCTGGGTAACGGATACTTGTTCTTGATTGTCAGCTTGTTGAGCTCCCTATAGTCGATGCACAGTCTCATGCTTCCATCTTTCTTTTTGACGAATAATACCGGGGCTCCCCACGGGGATACGCTGGGGCTGATTACTCCTTTCTCTAACAACTCCTGCAACTACTTTGTTATCTCTTTCATCTCAACAGGCGCCATTCTGTACGGGGCCTTGGATACTGGTTCTGTTCCAGGTGCTAAGTCGATCGCAAATTTAATTTCTCTATCTGGAGGAAGTCCTGGTAACTCGTCAGGAAATACGTCTGAAAATTCATTCACAACTGGAATATCTTCAAGTTTTGTTGGTTATTGACTTCTGTCAATCACATATGCTACAAAATGCTCGCATCCTTGCCGTAATAACATCTTAGCTTGAATCATTGTTAAGAACTTCTTTACTTGCTTCTGGCCTTTGAACGTTACTATCCTTTCATCTGGCGTCTTCACCATTACCTTCTTATTTCGACAATCTATCTGGGCATCATGCTTAGATAACCAATCCATCCCTAGTATAACATCAAATTCTCCTAACTTAAATGGTATCAAATCTACACAAAATTTACTACCAGAGATCTCAATCTCACAATTCCCACAAACTTGATTAATAGATATACGTTCTTGATTTGCTAATTCCACAGTCATTATTTCATTTAAACACTCAACTGGACAATTTAACTTGCTAACAAAATCTTTTCAAACAAACGATCGGGTTGCTCCCGAATCTATTAACACTTTGGCACATAAAGAATTCACATTAAGCGTACCTGCCATGACATCCGTATCCTGGATAGCATCCTTCACAGACATGTCAAAAACTCTAGCCCTTGGAGTCTCATTCACTGTTGGGGTAGATCCCATAATCCTCAATGCATTACTGACTGGGGCTGTTGTCTTGCAATCCCTGGCTATATGTCCTGGTTTCCCACATTTAAAGCACGTAAATCCAATGGCTGGAACCTTCACTACTGGATTCTGGATAGGCTGATCCTTATTTGCTGGTTCTCTTGCTGGCTGATTTTGGCACTCTCTTGAATAGTGCCCTTTCTGGTTGCACTTGAAACAAACTACATTCAACTTATTACAAACTCCCCCATACTTCTTCCCACATACTTGACAATCCGGAAATGTTAATCTCAACTGATTTGACTAATTTATATTAACTGGACGGTTGCTTTGGCCTCCGTTTCCTGCATTCTGTCTCCTGAAATTAAAATTTCTTCCTGACTGAAACTTGCCCTTCTTAAAATTTGGAAACTTCCCTGGTTGTGGCTGACCCTCATTTCCCACAACTTTCCTTATCTTGCTTTCCTTTTCCTTCTGGAACATCTCACTCTCTGTCTCTGCGATCATAGCCTTCTGTACTACTCCTGCATAGGTATCCAATTCAAAAATGGCTACCTTCCCTCTGATCCATGGTTTCAAACCTTGCTGGAATCTTTTAGCCTTCTTCCTGTCAGTATCCACATACGACGGCACATACCTTGACAATTCCTCAAACTTACCTTCATAATCTGTTATCGACATGTTCCCTTGCTTTAATTCTAAAAACTTCAGCTCCATTTGATCTTGGACAAATTGAGGAAAATATTTTTCTAAAAACAATTTCTTAAACCTCTCCCAAGCAATAACATCGGTACCTTTCAATATCTTCACCATCTCCCACCAATAGGTGGCCTCATTCTTTAGATAGTAACTTGCAAACTCAACCTTCTGTTCTTCCTTTACTTTTACTAAGGCAAATGCCTTCTCTATTTCCTTTAACCAAACATTTGCTTCAATCGGCTGTAGGGAACCCTTGAATTCTGGTGGGTTTACTGCCTGAAAAGTTTTTAAAGTTACCTGGGGGTTGGTCTGTCTTTGTTGTTGTTGTGCCAGATGAACTATTTGTTGGGCCAAGATTTGAAGAATCTGGGCTATTGTTGGGTCCATGGGTCCTGGGTTCACATTTGGATTTGTATCATCTTGGTTATTGTTGTTGGTTTCTTCATTCTGGGTGTTGGTGTGGGTATTTCTTCAAGGAGGCATTTTTCTGTAAAGAATCAAACAACTTATTTAGCTTTTAAACCGAATTCTTTGTAGAAAAGAAAAGTTTTATAAACAAAAAAAAATATCTTCTTTTTGAAAATAGTTATAACTAAGTAAATTGCATGCTTCTTTACAGAATATAAACAGTTATGAAAAATAGGGTACATGGTATCACAGGGGTATAACTGGTGCAATAAATAAGGTAAGGTAACATAGGTGCAATAAAGTAAATGACAGTGCTGGAAAGGAAAAAGGTACTGATATATATAGATCAAAAGTTTTAGGTAGTACAAGCGTAAAGACGCTTCGGAAGTAAAAGCAAAAGGGTACAACAACCTACTCACTAGTCAGCATAGCTAGTCTATAAATACAACTCAAAAGTCTACTGATACACACTACACACTACTGCACATACTACATAACCATCACAATACTGCTCAGCATCTCCCTCTCTGAATCTCTGACTCATGGCAAATCTGGACCTCCAATCTCCTCAAGCTCTTCTAGAACCCACTTAGCCCACTCTACTAAGAAATCAGGGGTGATGTCCTCATGTGTAGCCTCAGCAATCCTCACAGCAGCTGCTCTACGAAACGCCTGGAGCCTCTCTCTAAGTCGCCTCTCACCACTCCCAACCTCTCTGGTATGCATGATATGCAATAACTCCTGGATCTGACCCTGTAGGAATTGCTGCTCCATAAGGCAAGCCTCAAACTGATGATATGGGACAGGGTAGGAAGAGAACTGAAAAGGTACTCCTCTGACTGAATGACTGGTAAGGCCTGAATCAGCAGGTGGGGGTCTTCTGACAGGTGGCCTCATGCCTGGAGGTGGAATAGCCTGCAGTGGTACGGGCTGCAACACAGGTGGAGGTAATATAGCCAAGACTGGTGGAACAACAGGACGTGGATCCGAAGATGGCACTCCAACCGAAGGCTCTGAGTGATCAGCTGATACGGGAATAAAAGAGTCGGCCATCACTGCTATCTGAAATCATATCACAATATAAGAATATCAAACCACGACGTGAATTATACTAATACCGGTTATACCGTAACACTCAACCTCTCGATGTTCTATCATTCTATTCCTTACTTCGAATCCTAACCCTCTACCTATTCCCGTCAACCTAGGCTTGTGTCAGTGACTTATAACCTGTAGCTCTGATACCAAACCTGTGGCGCCCTCCAAACCTGGGTCAGAAGTTTGGGGGTCCACACACACACACCTTATTAATAACCTGCTTATAATGATAAAGGTAATAATAATATGCAGTGACCCTACTTACCAACCACCACGGACCGTAACAGGTTAAAGTATGCACACAAGCCAAACACACTAATATATTACAAACCGTTCAAATCCCAACCATTCAAACTCAAACTGAGTATTAGACTTTATTACAACTTTTACAAACTTAAATTATTCCAAAAGAAGCCCACTAGCTCAGCTTCCTCGACCTGAACCCCTAGCTCTCGCGCTGGACTGGGGATCCTCGTTACCAACTGGTTCCTTTTTAACTAGAAAGAATATAAACAACATCGCACAAATGAGCTAACTAGCTCAGCAAGTCACAATGACAAAACTGAGAATAATGATCATCAAGTGAATATGGTTATAATATCAAGTGAACAATGGATTATGATTTAGAATTGGATATTATATTTTCATGTTAAAAACCAAGGTTAGGCTGCTGATCAGTCACGCACTAACCCCGAGCAAAGCACACAACACTACTCTAACTACTGGATCCAAGACACACATTGGAAAACTTGACCATTATATGGTCTGACCACGAATCTGGTCCACAATTTTATAAAAACAATCAAATTCTAACATAATAACAGAATAAGCAATAATAATCAATAACCAGAATCATTAACAATAATGAGTGTTTAACAATAAAAGGGTTTCAATCCTTGTAAGGATCAATATGGTAATTTCAAAGCTTGGATGCTGGGTAATGAAAGAATTGGATAACAAAGGAATCAATGTTTCAGGGTTTCAAGGATTTGGTCTTTCAAGGCATAAAATACAAAGATTTGAATGTGTAAGCAATCTGGTTCAGTGTTTAATATTTAGTTTATATGTATTTGTGGAGTAGGATCGTATACTTGAGGTTCGTGTTTGGGTATACAACAATCAATGGTCTAGAAAGAATCAGGTTACGGCTCAAGATCAATAAATGGAATCAAGGTTTTTGGGTACAGTGCTTTAAAGCACTTGCAATATAAAACAGGAATATCAATCACGACAATATCTCGAGAAAGTTCACAACACTTGCCTGATATTAGCTTACTATCCTACACTCGCTTCCAATCTCAACCGTCTTACTTCTCAACTACCTGTTTCCCTTTTCTACGTCTTGCCTCTTCTTCTCACATATCATAAGCATCTATCAATAATTGACTCATAGAATTCTATTCAACACATACTTTTATCTACCCTTCGTTTCACCCAAATCAGATTAACGGATTGAAAGTTACGCAATAATCAAGTAAACACAAAATATATAGACCGATAGTCAATTAACAAGTCACGTATAACACATAATACATCACGTAATCAATGATATATCATTCATAAAGAAGTCTCGGGTCATAAATAAGCTTTTGGTCATTTAAGATGATTTTTAAAACATTTTTCGGAATTAAAACGGGTCGTTGGATCAATTTCGGGTTAATGAACAGGGTTCGGTTGGCCAATTCTGGCTTCGAAATAATTTTATAATAATTATCGAGCCTTGGAAATAATTTAGAATAATATTTTAAAGCTCAAAACTATTTTTCGGAATTTTTAAATCATTTTTAAATAATGAAATCTAATTAAATAATTAATTAAAATCAATTAATAATTAATTGAATCAATTAATCAATTAATTTTCGAATTAATTGACCAATTAATCAATTAAAAATTAACTGAAAATAATTAACTAATTAATTCAGATTTATTTTTGAATTAAAAATAATTTTACAAATTAAAATACTAATTTTTAGAATTTTCAGAAATTAAAAACGAATTTTTATAATAAAAATAAATAGGAAATATGATTTTTAAACATTTTAAAACAGGAATCCACTTTTTGCAAAGTCTGGAAACTTCAGGGACCTAACTTTATCATCTCCAAAAGTACAGGGGCCTGTTTGCAATTTTGCAAACTCCCACCGTCGACTCGCCGGAGTGTGGCCGGAGAACACGATTCCGGCCACCTCAGGTCACCAAACTGTGCAGAATTAATCTATAGGTTACCAGCAACTTATTCATGCAATAAAATTCAATAATCATCCCTGTCTTGGCCGGAAAATGGCCAAGAATGTCGCCGGTTTCCGGCGAACATCGTAAAACTTAAAAACACAACTCCCTTCAATTCACTAATCCTCTGTTAATGAGCTATATACCAATCGATTGCAAATTTCGTAAGGAACACAACCCACTATAAATCAACAGCTAATAACCCCTGAATCAAAAACCCCCAAATTTCAATTGAAAACATTCATACGGGTTATAAACTGTTACGACCGGCATTTTATGTAATATTATTTGTGGATTTGGTATAATATTAAAGTCAAATGAAAATATATTCAATGATTGTACGCTAGTGTGAGTGAAAATTTCTGCATTATAAATTTGCTTTGTGTAGTATATGATTTTTCAAAGCAAGAGTTTATTTAATTTCTTTATTTTTGATTTATAAGGAATATTCTAAGCTTTGGAAAAAATTTCTTTTAAAAGGTATTTTGTTCACAAATTTTGAAAATGATTTTATAAAGTCTCTAAAAATCCAAGTTATTTTATGGTATAAATTTTATAATTTTTGAACTTGTATTTTATTTTATAAAAATAAATCATTATAAATTTTAGTTGTCATATTTAGCAAATTAGAAGAAAGCCCTTGCATGCAAACCACCCTCTCATTCTTTTCAAGGACAAAGAGGACAATTCCAACCCCACTAACTCTTATTTCTCTAGCCAATTTCCTTCTTTACCCTTGCATGCAAAATGCACCAAGTATAAGTGGAGGGATAGACTTGTCAATTCTCCTTTCCACTCAAATTTTGTCAAATCAAATACCATAAAAACAAGCAAATGTCATGATCATTCTCATACTCCACCCACACCTCACTCTCTCCTCCCTCCCCTTCTCCCTCCTCTCGGCCCTCCTTCCCCCTCACTCTCGGCCTTTAGCCGAGAACCACCCCTCCCCATTTTTCTTCATTTCTCCACCAAGCTTCTACTCTTTATACAAGTAAATGTTATCTCCCATACCATGATCATTCATATTTCAAAGAATTTTGAGTAGAAAGTTTAAGTTTAAGGGTTGCATGTAAAGGTTTTAGTGAAACTCAAAATACAATCTTGATTCTTATGGATTTAAGGTTGTTTTTGAGAGGACTACAAGGAATGGATAATTGCCAAGTCTTGAGAAGGAAACTCTTGATGATTTAATGGCCATTTCCATCCATTTCATTCGGTCATGACCATATGGGAGCCGAGTGAATGGTCCTTGAAATCATTCTTGTTGTTTTGATCAATTTTTGCATGTTTATGTGATAATGACTTTTTTTTGTGGTGAAAATTTGATAAAACTCCTTGCATGCTAAGTGATCATCTAGGTATACCTTATGCTAGGCTTGCATGTCAATTTTAAGATGGAATATATGTAGAAAATGTGTTGTTTTGGTTTGAAAAACCCGAAGGCATGCATGCATGAGGATTTCTCTTAGAATGTTGTAAGATTTTGATCATTTGGAAAGATTTTGTTAGTGAGCCTTAATTTCAGTAGGTATAATGTGTTAATATTGATTTATGCTTCTTGTTGCATGGTAATAATTCGTGATTATCTTTTATAAAAATGCATACCTTGTTGTTTCAAAAGCATGAAGATTTGTGATTTGTGAAGTGTAGATTCTCTTGTTTTGCCATAATTGTACCTTAGGTAAGGATGATCTCACCCAAGGTTATTTTGAGAATAAGGGAGTTAGTTCAGTAGATTACCATATTTAAGTCTTGGTTTGAGTATTGGGTTGTTGGTAGTTGAGTTTGTCAAGTCAAAACCTTGGAGAAATGAGAGTTATAGTTTCTGCAGAAAATCAGTTTAGTACCCTGAGGTTTAGAGTGAGTTTTGACCATGTCATTGGTGTGCACTTTGAGGCCCAAGCCACCAGAAGTTAGTATTGGGAGTATATAAAAGGTTTTAGGAGTTGGTTGGAGGTTTGCATGTCATTTGGTTAGGTGCACAAGTAGAATAACAAAATCTGTCCAGCAGGGGACAGTTTTGTTGCAACTTAGAAATGGGGAGATTTGACCATGTCATGGGTAGGCCCTCATTAGGCCCTATTGGGCCTTAGTTAGAGGGAGTGTCAGAGAAGTTTTTCCAACCATAGTTCATAGTATATGAGTTAGAACCATATGTCACAAGTTAATTCAAGTCAGGGCATTTTCTGCCCAGAAAAACAGGGGAACCTTGGACTTTTAGCTTAGGCCCAAGAAGGCCCAAGCCAGGCCCTTGAGCCACATCAAGTTTGTGAGACGCCCTTAGGTCAGGAGAGTCTTGTGTAAAAGTTTTGAAGGAAAACTTGTAGTTTAAGAGTGCCTAATGCACTCAAGAAACTATAGTTGTCATTTTGAAATTTGCACCAGTGAGCACTATCACTTATCACATAGTTTTAGAACACTTAGAAGTGAGTATTAGGTCGACCACCATAGTTGTAAGATAGTATAAGGTCAGTAGAGAAAAAGGCACAAGTGAGGGTCAATAGGTTTTGGATAATTTAGGAAAGGCACATCGAGTTAGGAAGCCAAAATTAGAAGACCTTGTCTAGTTTAGCGACCAAGTGACTTACGTGGTGAGTCGAGATCATCCAAGCCTAGTGTTGCATTATGGTATATATGGTGTTATTTGGTGTTAATATATGATATGTGAATATGTGGCTATGTGTGTATTTTTGTAATTTAAAAGTGAATATAAAATTAAGTGCGTATAGGCCTAAGTGCCATCCATGTTTAATTTCAAGTTGTAAATAGGTTAAGATGGTAAAAATATATTATAATGAGGATTATTATTATTTATGTAGGATCTCGAGATGAGGGAAAACTTGTCATAAAGGTCGAGTGAAGCTCTAGTTGCTCCTACCAGTCAGACCAGACCAGCCTTTCTCAAGGCAAGTGATTCAACTTGACCTTCGTATTTACTGCTAATAGTTCATACATTGCTACAACTATCCTGTGTCATTTGATATATTAAATCAAGCGTATCTTATGTTTATTTTTGAATTATATAGAGATGCCATGAACCTCGAGTACGTATTGTAAGTAGTTCAAAAGTCTTTTCATGATAGTTGAATGCCATGATAAAATAAAGAGTTGTTATAATACTTGATTGATCCTCTTGATTAACATGCTATTAATTCCTAAGTATTAATATCTCACCCTGAAACTTGAACCCCTATAGAACCTTACCTTGAACTCTGATAGTCAGATACTTACCAATGTGATTCCTCATTGATTGATACCCTCTTTCTTATCCTAAAGCTTGACAATTCTGATATATCCTGAGTTAAAGATCATTTCTGCATACCCTAACACCCTTAGTATTCATGAAGCCTACCTTCTTGATGATCCAGCACTTGAACCTTGATGAGAAACCATTGCTTAAAGCCCAATTTGGCATTACCCTTTTATAATATCCAATAGCCTCACTGAATTCCCTTGTCTAAATCTTTGAGATATGAAAACCATTCAGTTACTTTAATAGAGTATAGTTTTGTGAATCATGGCCCTGAGATTTAGTACCATATTTCCCATGTTTCGAGTTGATCTATAATCCCTTAGTAAAAATATTTACTGTTAAAAGAGATTTTGTTACAATTCGGCATCAGCTTTTGAAATAAATAAAATATGGGTTTTCAGTCCCAAAGGGGGATAAATGTTTTCTTGAATAGTGGATCTGGACTGAGACGCGAGTCCTTTCCACACTTATATTAGGCTTAAAAGTTGCCTAGGGATTCCCGTTAATGTTTTAGAACCCAGCGAGGTTCGGGATTACTTCACGGCTGATCACCGGCTGTAATCCGTAGCGTCATAAAATGATTTTGATTAAGACATGATTTTAAAATTGTTTTGATGCAAGCAAAATGATGCCATCTCACATAGTTTTATCTCTCGTTATCATTAGTTATGCCTTTCCATTGTCATTCTTAAAAGTATATCTCAATTTATGTTTTGTGTCGTACTGTTAGCACTTGTTGAGCATTTGGCTCACTTCTTGCTTTACCCTGATATTACAGCTAGCAGCTATGGTTAGATTCAAGCAGACTGCCCGTAAGACCTGCGATGCTGATGCTTATGTTCGAGCTCAGGTAGAATAAGTAATAATAGTTGTGTGAGGACTCGGTATTTGTAATCAGTTGTAATAGTTGGTAGTGTTGGGCTGTTCCAAACCCTAAACTGTAAGATCTTGGAGTTGGTTGTGTATTCTTCATTAAAATGATGTAATAGCTATATTTATTTTGCTGTTTAAGTTGGGGGTGTGACATAAACCCTAATTTTGAAATTCGAAAATCAAACTCAAATTTGAACATGTTATTGAACTCCAAATCAGACGTATTATATATCAAAATCATCAGTAAAACAAGCTCTACAACATGCAAACATCAAATCATACAAACAACCATCCGAACAAAAATTCATATTTTTAATCAAAATAATTCGAAAATAAATAAAAATATATAAAATCAACCTTTGATTCTGCAGTAAAATAGGTTATGGAATCTGATAGAGCTTTTCAAGACCTTCAAATCTGGTACTCGACCTTTTCAAACAAAGATCAATAACACCTTCAAAAGTTGGTTTGATTCTTGGAACAGTTTATGAATATATGATTTTTCTCTGTAAAATTATATAATTATCTGTCTGCAAATGATTTTGATACGAAATAAAATACGGTAAAAGGCTATTTATATTTACGGAAAATTAGTATCCCGTTGGATCATTCCGGATATAAAACGGTACGTTTATTTATAAAACTGATCCAAACGGTATCGGTTTTCGGGATAATTATCCAAATCAGTACAATTTGTACTGCGGTCTTGGTCTCAGCGCCTGGTTACACGTATTACGAAGTGATAATTGGGATAGTTTAATAAAAAGCTCCCGTTTATCGAAAATACGGGTTTTATTGATTTACCGAAACGAATATTGTATCGAAAATGTTGCGCCGGGACCCGCGCAGAACAAACCGTACGCCGGATCGAAAAAGTCGAAACATGGAATATGCTCGGAATATTACAATTAGGTTAGGAAGGAGTTCTCGGAAGAGTTTCGGGTTCTAAAAACGTAACAACGGTTGACGTCGGTTGGTTCCCGTTTTTATAAAATAGGTTTTAAATACCCGAAAAAAGATTTTAAAAGTTTCATATGATTCTTATAAATTCATAAATCATCATAAAAATAATTAGGAAGATATGACAATTATCTATATTTTATTTTGGACATATAAATATTAAAATACTCAATTAATATTATTTTTAAATATCCAAACACCGATAACACTTAACAATTAATTCACAGAATAGATACTAAACACACATAATAATTATTTAATAGCAAAAATAATTACACGATATATTTCGGATATTACAAAAACCACTCACCCGATGGATATCACTCATCCGTCGAGTATCTCTGCACAGCTTCAAACTTCATTTATTTTATGTTAGATATATTTGATAATGTCATGACTAATATGATTTATGTTTAGTTTTCAGATTTTACTTAAACAGAATAAATCAGTGCTTACTGGAAGTCAGGACTTAAGGATATCAGTACTTATAATTATCAGGAGATAATCATCAAAAGATGGATATCAGAACTTAAGTACTGAAGGACGTTCAGATAAGGACAGCAGTTGATTAAAGGAAAGAAGATCGAGACAAACATAAGAAGAGATATGTATGAAGAAGGAATTCTATGAAGAATAAAATACTTGGAAGAAAAGATATCTGATTGATATATTTTAGGAAGCAGAATTATATTCCATATCAATTAGCGATTATCTTGTAACTGTGTAGTATATAAACACAGACATAGGGTTTACACTATAAGTGTTATCATATTCGAGAAGATTATTCATTATAACCCTAGCAGCTCTCGTGATATTTGTTCATCACTGAAAGGTAACAGTTCCATACTGTAATAGAGTTTATTGTTTCAATAAAGTTTTTTTTCTGTTACTTGAGTTATTAAAGTTCGATTTGATTGTACTTTACACTGTATTCACCCCCTCTACAGTGTGTGTGTGTGTGTGACCTAACAATTGGTATCAGAGCCTATCTGTTAACGCACAAATAGTTTAAGATCCAAACACAATCATGTCTGACACAGAAACTCCAACTAAGCCCACCAAAACTGAAGAACCTCCAAAGACACAAATTCAAAGTCGGTATGAGACCATCAGAGTTCCCATACTGAGACCATCTGAATATGCAATATGGAAGGTGAGGATGACCATGTTTCTGGAAGCTACAGATCCAGAATGTAACACCCCCTAATCCGGGGTCGGGAATCCGGGTTGTCACGAGTTCCATTTCCCTTAATAACACCCAATCTTAATAAACAATCAACTACTCTGTACTGTGACCCCACAATATACACACACACACCACAAGTTATAGTATCAGAGAAGAATACCCAAAAATAACACAAGTCCTTATATTCCACAATTATAAACCGTTACACCTTAAAAGGGTTTCTGAATAATTTTACATTTCTTTGCCATTATTACAATTTATAAATATACATAAGTCTGGTACATCAAAAGTTGGAAGCCTAGCCTATTGGTAGATCCTACCTCGGCTACAACGGCATCAATGCCTACAGGAAACTGCGGAACGTTTCCTAACCGCTTGCGAATCGGGAGTTTGGTCATGTTCATCTTTTCTATCTGTTCTTGTGTGATAAAAGAAGAAAGCAAGGGTGAGCAACAAGCCCGCCAAAATAATATGTATAATGATTAACAATATATGAGCATTCTCATAGTACTCATGAAAGTCTTGGTCCAAAAAGAAATGAACCAAGTTTGTTATCTTAACGCGACCAAGTCGCAAAATATTCAGTGAATATATACATATATACTTTTCACAATCTTTGAAATCCTCTGACATGTATAATATACACAGAGTTCCAGTTTATAATTGTATAAAAATATTATTGCAAGGTGATCTTATATATCTAACCTTGTCTCAACGTTTTTGTGAAAATCTTTGTCATGCATAAGATAATCATTAACCAGATATAAGTTGAAAAGATGAAGTTACAAGATACTCCAATACACTTATATCTTTTCCGAATACTACTTGAACTACCACCGTTCAATGTATAAATAGTTCATCCCATAGATTAAACTACAAGACAAAACTTGAATAGAATAATTCTTTAAAATATCATCAAAATAAAATGAAGTTATGAGATACTTCATTTGATGCAAACATCATTTTGAAAACTTGACCCTGCCAACACTCAACAATCGCCCAACCGTAGCCTTTCTATCGAAGTGCTCTGGGTAGTGTTGCAGAAATATCCAATTGGATGATGAACTCATTACGGGAGTTTGTCGCACCAGGAAGACCACTTACGATGATCAGTCGTAGTAGTGCAACCCCATCATTTTCTACATGTAGAGGAGAACCTGTCGGATTTACTTGTCAACCGAACACTGGACTCCTAAGGAATGGACCGTCTTAGCGGAACTTCCGGGCCATTTGGGCCAATATAATAAGGCTGGGCCGGCGCTACTCGACCACTTACGCCACTCCTAGTTCAGATGAAATCCATGACTCTGAAACGTAAAGCTCGTCCCCCCTTTCCCCAAGTAGAAATTTGTTGATACGGCTCCACCAAGAAGTCGTATCTAGTTGGAAAGGAAAACTCACCAATATTTCCCAGGCGATGCCTGTTAATGGATTAACTTGTTCCAAGAATTTTACTTCCCGAGTATTGTGTAAGTAATCAAAAACTCTTTTATCAAAATAGCAACCTTGTTGCGAATATAAAACACACCACAGAGCCGGATCCCTCAGGTTTTGAGCGAATATTTAAATCTCCTTTGAAAGGAAGATCTTAAATATATAAAAATGAGTTTCGGGGTCCGCTCTAACTTTTAAAATCATTTTGAAGACTCGTAAACATTTTTTTTTTAAGAATGTTTGGAGTGATGCTGATTTAATAAATCAGTCCCAATATATTAGGAAATATCTGAATATTATTATTTAAATAATATTCTCATAAAGAATAATCTTTATAAAAATAATTGAAGTAGAAGTTTTAAAACTTATACTTGCAATGATTATTAAATAACCAAAGATATACTTATACGAAAGTACTATCTTTATTTGAATAATCAAAAGTGAGTTTGATCATCGACACATTATTCCTTAATAAAATAAAGAATAATAATTAGCAATTAATCAGAGTCATAAGTCCTCGAATAAATATTCAAAATTATATTCAATAATAAAATAAACGGGGTCATAAGCCCTCGAATGAATATTCAAAATAATATTCGTTAATAAAATAAACGGGGTTATAAGCCCTCGAATGAATATTCAAAATAATATTCATTAATAAAATAAAGTTATCGAATAAACCTTATTTGATTAATAGTTTTAAAAACTATTCATATATATATATAAATATATATATATATTATACTCGGGAGCATCGACTCTCGATTTTAGAAAAATGTTCTCCTTTGGGTCCCCTATACTAAGGGTATATGCAAATTACCGCTTATCTCTAGCATAGGTATTATCAACTGAATCAACAGATATATGTATCAAGAATACAAAACAGGCATGCATATATACCATATCACATGCTACAATATATCGCAAGAATTTGCTAATTAACCAATCATGCACTTATCACAAGATAATGCATATACATATATTTACATCACAACAACAGTATAACGGGTAGAAAACTTGCCTGAGTGCTCCCGGATAGACTTAATCTTAGAGTGGGTTCGATAACCTATGAACAACAACATAATTCGGAATTAAACCCCGGTCGCTTAAGAAACTAGACTTTAACCATTTAGAGTCCTAACGTTCGCTTTCGCGCTTAATGATTCACTTAAGTCGCTCGAGTACCCTCGGCTCCACCATTTTTAATAAATTAACCATTAAGGGTTTTAAGGCGATTCTTTTGCAAGTGCCTTACCAACTGCCTAATACTCTTTACATAATTGTTTCATATCCCAATTATTCATTTAAAGGGCCTTAACCAAGGTTTCAAAGTAAGGCGAGGGGTAATGGTTCGGTCGCGAAATGCCGTTACTTAAAACGGTCGTTTCTCCTAAACCGTACATCGGATTCAAGCGTACCACATATCAAAACGAAGCTCGTAACATGAAGTATCTAAACATGGCAATGTTCAAAACCTAACAGTGAGTTCAAGGGTTCCGATGTTAACAAAAACAGTCTAAAGTAAATCGGACATTACGACGGCTATGTTTACGCGATTTCCCAAATTTTTACCATTCCAAATCATATCAATCCAACTACCAATCAATAACAACTCAAGATACACATCAATGCTACTGATTTCAGTCATAATAAGCTCAAGGATCTCAATCCAATCATATATTATAACACCTCTAAATTCAACTAAACTACTTAACAATTAAGCTCGAATCATGCTTATCATTCAAATTACTACTCATCCATCCAAACCATCTCCAAACTTCAACATTCAAACTTATTACTAAAGGGTGTGAAGATTTATACCTTTCTTGGAGGGTGGAAAGTTACTAGGGAGCCTCAAAGAACCTTGATCTATCCTTATATAACCTTGATCTTGCAAATGAAATCAAGAAACACAAAGTTAAAATTTGAAAACACTATTCACCCTAATCTTTGGTGAATTAATTAGCTATGAATCCATTTGAATCAAGAGCTTAAAATCATACCCAAGCTAAGTTATGAAATGTAGAATCCATAAAACAAACCATGGAACTTATGCTTGAGTGGAGCTTGAACTTTGGATTTTTCTTCCTTGCTTTTTCCTTGAAAGTGGAGAGCAAAGATGAAGAATGGTGAAATAACTTTGTGTTTTGGTGAAATGATTTGTTGATTGGTTGATTTTGATTTGTTTTGTTTTGTTTTATTACCTTTTACCATGGTAACTTTTGTGTGGTTCTAAATCAACCAACAACACACTTGCTTTGGTCATGCTTATGTCACCATGTGATGTCATCCTCCCACCTTTGTCCTCTTCTTATTGGTTTGATGACATCATCCCCACTAATTTCTTTGATTAGCTTCTAATTACTTGGCTAATGACCGCTGATCTGTTATACGGTTCGCTTAACTTTCGTTTTCGTTTATCGTTTGAGGGATCATACCCGGGATCTTATTACTTAGGTTTCCTTAACCTTTCTCAATACATTATATTCCTTTTATGATCCTCTCTTATAATCCTTGAATTTAAATCCTTTTAATCATGTTACCTTATACTCAATTCTTTCGATATCTGGTGGATTTTCGGGAAAAATCAAAGTGTTCGGATTTGGATTATGACGATCTTTACATACACTTATATACCACATAGAGTACTAATAATATCCCAGAAGATCAATAAAAGAACCCCTACATAGTGTGGCATGAAAAGTCTTCTTATTAAGCATAATCAGCAAAACACTATTCATAAGGGTTTTAAAAATTCCAAAAATTGGGGTTATTACAGTCTCCACTCCTTAAAAGGATTCCGTCCCGGAATCAGATAGAAAATGAGTAGGGATACTTTCTTAGCATTGCACTTTCTAACTCTTACGTAATTTTTCCACATTGTGGTTCTACCATCAAACTCTGACTATTTGATAACCCTTCTCCTAACCACTTATTCCTTTTCAATCTATAACCCTTCCTGGTTGCTCCATATAGGTTATGTCTGGTTGCATGTCTATGAGCTCATATGCCCCTATTTGTCTGGCATCCGAATTACACTTCCTTAACATTGATACGTGGAACACGTTATGAACTTGCTACAGGTTCGGGGGTAGGGCTAGCTCATATGCTAACTTCCCAATACGTCTTAATATCTCCAAGGGTCCAACACTTCGTGGGCTTAGCCTTCCTTTTTTTTCCCCAACCACATCCATCTTTTCCAAGGGAATACCTATAACAGCACTAGGTCCCCTACTTCCTATTCCTTGTCCTTTCGTGTCAATTCAACATACTTCTCATGTCCATCTTGGGCTACTACCAGCCGTCTTCTGATTAGATCTATTATATCCCTGGTCCTTTGGACTACTGTTGGTCCGAGCATCTTGCGCTCTACAACTTCATCCTAACATAAGGGAGATCGACATTTTCTTCCCTCAAGGATCTCATAAGATGATATCTCGATACCTGACATACGATCTATTATCGTGAGAAAACTCATCCGCGTTACGTGATCATTCCAAATTCTTCCAAGTCTATTGCACAGACTCTTATTATAGCTTTTAGCATTAGAGCTTTTGCTTCTCAATACCCATTCATTTCCAGTTCGTAATCGCTACTACCTTCTGTTCCTAATATTATATTGGTTACACCTTTGCTCGTTAGTATTCTATAACCTTTTAATAATCGCGTCAACCTTAGTATCACGAACGTGTTAGAATCGGAATACCACCATACTTGGTACCACTTCCTCTCTAGCTGCCTCCATCTTCGAAAGCTTGGTCTTTCATATAGAAGTAAAAGAATTTATTGAGAGATCACTATGATCATGAACACTTGTTACATTGCATAGTTAGTACAGAAGGTGGCCAGCTTTTAGTACTTGACAAACAATTAAACAATAGATGGTATCCTACTCGGCTTCTATCACCCAGATAGATAGTCTTTCGATAATACCTCCCCTTCTGGAAGGGTTGTTCTTCTCAGTTTATATGAAATGAAAAGAAGAGAAAAGAACGAATTGAAGAGAATTGTATATATGAAAAAAATATACTGCCACGAAATACCTGGCTTGGAACCTACCTCTGAACTATAGAGGTTTGTCATAGGAGAACAAAACATATGTATATATATATTAACATCAAGTATTATCGCATCGCATTTTGCATGCTTAAATATTTTTGCTATTCCGTCCATCATTCTATGGACCCATGCTCTTCCTCGAGCTTATACACAATCACCTTTGAAACTCCCTCAACATCGAGAATCAAATCTGGGATCTCATTCTATACATCATCGTTACTAGAATTCTATGCTTGCACCGCAACCTTCCTCGTATAGTAATACGACTTTCTATTGATAAGAAGGAATAAGTATTCAATAGGTAGATAATCTACTTAATTAGTCTATCAATGATAACTTATACACCACCACGACCCGATTAGTGGTACTCAATCTCAATATCCATTCAAATACAACTCTCACGGTTGTAATCGACTCATTACTCGCAGAATCATTGCTGCATTACTGTGGTCCATCGCTGACCTACTATAATCATTCATTTTCTATGAAATCTTAATAGCTAACCATACGGAGTCCATACATGTCGTATCAAATTCTTCTAAGGAGGTAACATGATCACCACTCATGATTCATGAAGAACACTCCTGAACTTGACGTACATATGACATGAAGCAGATAAAATTACAGAAGAGTTTTGATCAAAACAACGATAGCACGTTAATACCATTCTTAATCAAATGCCTTCAACAGAAGACTTAACTCAAAGGTTTGTTTAGTCCTTTTTGAAACATGGTCCTGGATTTTTCTCAAGATAGGACCTTCTAAGATAGGTAGCCCGCTCATGGCGATTATACGAATTAAACCTTTACCAAACTACTATTACGGTTGGGTATTGCACAGTCATCAGAAGGAATGTCAATCATCCAAACCATAATACAATCTTTATGGCTTCAACCATTATCACTGTATTCCTCTGGCATGAGCACCTGTAATTACTCTCTTACACTTAAAGTGTCAGCCACCTCTTTGGCCTTTCCTGATAGTAAAATTTCCTTACAATCAATGTCGTTTGAACGATCTCCAACTAAATTTTCTACCTCATTTCCAATCACTGCTTGTGTGAAGATGTTTTCCTTAAGTCCTTGTGATAAAAAAAATCACCATTTTTCCATAAGTCACTGCCTTAGTCTATAAATGTAAACATTATCATGACTGACTCTCGATCGTACTTAGGACGTCTTTTATCTTGGGCCTTTCTTGCTTTAACAATTCTGACCTTCATTGGTTCAATCTATACTTCTTATGGTTTAACACGTGCCCACCTGGCATTATTATAATTACGCCATTTTTCCTTCATCAAAATTTCTATTCTTGAGAAATTTGAATATTACCTTTCTCCTTGTAAAACCTCTAAGGTTATCCTTAAATCCTTCATCAGGCACACCCTAGGCACAGGGCATATCAAGATACCATTTACTAATACCAGAATCATTGTCTATATACTTCTGAAAAATTTCTCCACTGATCCTTAAAGGTTGTTGTTACCTTAATCATTTCCAATTCATACTGTCAAAACTCATGATTTCCCTATTAAGGGTAAAATTCCAACCTTTATGCATTCCCCTAGGATTCATTTCAAGTTATCGGGGTTTTATCTTTAATTCCACCTTTACAAGATACTTACACTCTTCTATGGATAAATCAAGTCATTTATACTTGATAGATTACCTTATTCAATCATTCTCACTTCGACAGTCTATACTTAATTTCACAATAGCATCCTTATTCAAACTGAGGTCAACACATATGGCCTTCAAAAGATAACAATGGTTACCCGCTTTTCTTTCCTAATTTGGTAATGATAACATGGATGTTCTGGAAGATATTGGTTGTGTTCAACGTGAACATCTTCTTAATAAATTCTCATTTTCTTTTGTTGTTTATCTCAGCAGTCATCTCAATGTTGGGATGTCTCTCATACCTGACGTCTCCCTTTCTGGGTATCATGCCACCGGTCTTACACTTCACATTCTTGAAGGTCACCTCCTTCATCCAATTTTCCTAATTTCCTACTTTCTTGTCTCCTCAGTCTATCCGCGTCTCATTATTTATCCTTCGAACTATCTCAAGGTTTCCTCGAATTCTCCCAACTTATAGGGGGTACAATATGTACATCTCTTATGCCTTTAACCATCAACTTTAGCTCATAGTGAATCATCCTCATCCTGACGATCACATACTTTTCTATTTCTATTACTATGATTCTTTAGGGTTTCCTCATACCCAACTCCCTTATCATTCCTCAAACTCTATTGCCTTTATATTCCTTTCCACTTCAGTTTCTTTTTATTTTCCTTTCTTTTACAATCATTTCATGAACCCACTAATTATTTACTTCAAACATCACGTCGTTCTGGGATTCTTGTCCTCCGAACGAATCTTTACAACTTTTACAATCTTAGATTCATAATTCATCATATTCGTCCGCCTTTGTTCTGGCTTTTAAAGCTTTAACACTATCTCCCTAACCTTGGGATTTACTTTCTCGAAAATAATTGACTAAACTTTAATCAGTTTATCATAACCTCTTGCTCTACGTCTTTCTTGGTCTTTCACCAGTGGGTGGTCTCTCTCTTAGGAGGGTAAGTGACAGAAACAATCATTTAGAATCTCAAATGATTCATGTATTTCTTCTAGCCAGGCTCTCGCCTCTACTGGGTTCGCTTGTTCCTGGGAACTCTGAGAGCTTAGCGACTTAAAGGTCCTGAAAGAATTTCTCGCCGCATTGTTTCCTCAGGGTGGTGGTTGGGGATAATGGTCTAAGTTCTGTTTAGGCAGGTCCATGAATTGCCCAATAGGAGTACCATCCTGATTCTCCCTATCTTGTTCAACTTCTGTTTTCTCAGTATGAAATGTTCCAACCTTCTCCCATAATTGGGGTCATCCTACATGTTTTAAATCCTCATTTTCCACTTCATTATGTTCTGGGTTCCTTATATCTTAATTGCGACCTCCCTGATTATCACATTCAAGGTTTGCCCCTAATCTTATTCCTTGTGGGGGCATAATACTTGGAAAATTTTTGAGAATCTCTGGATATTTGTCTTACTTACTTTGCTTAAGTCTTTCCCTCGTTCAGTCCTTGCATGATTGCAAATTATGAATTCTCAAGTTCTATAAACTTCATGACACTCTCTTAAGTGTTAATAGTGTAATTAACAATATAATCTTATCACAAATAAACTGATCTGAACTGAAATTAACGAATATATACATAACAATTTGTTCGAGGGTACAACAACTGAACACATTAAAGAGAATTACATCATTTGATCTGATCGCTTCTATCCCAAAAGTACTACCATAGATAATCATCTAGTCATTAAAACTAATCATTCATAACTTAGGCTAATCCTCCAAAAGCGGTGCTACATGAAACCCTTGTCTGATCGCTCTGGCTCTGCACACTACCATGGATCAAGAAATGCGGGCACGCACGACATCCCTAACCTGCTCCATCACAGAGGTGATGAGGTCTAAGATAGTTGCAAGTAGAGCTGGATCAATCTGACCCTCAAGATGGCCTCTAGCTGTAATTCGGGTGGTAGCCTCAATCCTTTCCATGCTATAAGCTAATCCTGCCGGAAGTACCCCGCCCTCAATTCTTGGTGCAGTAAGTCGGTCCAACAAATCACTTCTAACATTACGGGCCTCAGACAGGCCACCCCAAGTCATATGATAGTTGGCGATAAGAGAAGCCTGAGTGGTAGCATCTAGCAGTCCATGGGGTACAGGTGGTGCAGACCCAGGAGATCCAAATGGATAATCAAGCACGGTATCAGGTGACAATGGTGTAGGAGATAAAGGTGGCATTTCCTCAGTAGGTGTTGGACTCTGAACAGGGGAGGGAACAGGAATTGGTGGAACCTCATGGATGTCTTCCGGAACCTCTGGAAGAGGGTCTGATACTGGTGTAATTGGTGCCGTGGAAGGCCCCACTCCTCCTGCCCTCATTAACCTTTGTGCCCTTGGTAACTCTTCATCCTCTAGTGCCACCCTCGCAGCCATTCTTGCTCTGGTAGTCGCCCTGACTACGGTCATTAATTCCTCAGCGGTCCTCTCTTCATTCTCGTCAGGATCCTCCACGAGATCCTCCTCAGCAACAATCCCTTCTGGGATAACATCCTCAACCGCAACATTCTCAATATGAATCTCATTCGGTCCCTCATTAGGGTACTCTATCGGATTCACAATTTGATCTCCAACATGCAATAATACATCCTCATGCTGATGCTCCTGATCCTCAGGGTTCGGTGCCCCGCTGCCCTATACGAGAACGAACTATGTTACTATCATAATATTTATAAGGGTTCCCGTAAGGGTTTTTAACTATCAGTACTACGCTAGGTAGCCCGACTATGAACTTGGCAAGAGTTCTTATTATCTTAGTGAACTTATTATCTTAACGTCACATCATCTCTGAGGTTTATAACGCTTGGCTCTGATACCATTTCTGTAACACCCCCAAATCCGGGGTCGGGAATCCGGGTTGTCACGAGTTCCATTTCCCTTAATAACACCCAATCTTAATAAACAATCTACTACTCTGTACTATGACCCCACAATATACACACACACACCACAAGTTATAGTCTCAGAGATGAATACCCAAAAATAACACAAGTCCTTATATTCCACAATTATAAACCGTTACACCTTAAAAGGGTTTCTGAATAATTTTACATTTCTTTGCCATTATTACAATTCATAAATATACATAATTCTGGTACATCAAAAGTTGGAAGCCTAGCCTATTGGTAGATCCTACCTCGGCTACAACGGCATCAACGCCTACAGGAAACTGCGGAACGTTTCCTAACCGCTTGCGAATCGGGAGCTTGGTCCTGTTCATTTTTTCTATCTATTATTGTGTGATGAAAGAAGAAAGCAAGGGTGAGCAACAAGCCCACCAAAATAATATGTATAATGATTAACAATATATGAGCATTCTCATAGTACTCTTGAAAGTCTTGGTCCAAAAAGAAATTAAGCAAGTTTGTTATCTTAACGCGACCAAGTCGCAAAATATTCAGTGTATATATACATATATACTTTTCAAAATCTTTGAAATCCTCTGACATGTATAATATACACAGAGTTCCAGTTTATAACTATATAAAAATATTGTTGCAAGGTGATCTTATATATCTAACCTTGTCTCAACGTTTTTGTGAAAATCTTTGTCAAGCATAAGATAATCATTAACCAGATATAAGTTGAAAAGATGAAGTTACAAGATACTCCAATACACTTATATCTTTTCTGAATACTACTTGAACTACCATCGTTCAATGTATAAATAGTTCATCCCATAGATTAAACTATAAGACAAAACTTGAATAAAATCAATCTTTAAAATATCATCAAAATAAAATGAAGTTATGAGATACTTCATTTGATGCAAACATCATTTTGAAAACTTGACCCTGCCAACACTCAACAATCGCCCAACCGTAGCCTTTCTATCGAAGTGTTCTGGATAGTGTTGCAGAAATATCCAATTGGATGATGAACTCATTACGGGAGTTTGCCGCGCCAGGAAGACCACTTATGATGATCAGTCGTAGTAGTGCAACCCCACCATTTTCTACATGTAGAGGAGAACCTGTCGGATTTACTTGTCAACCGAACACTGGACTCCTAAGGAATGGACCGTCTTAGCGGAACTTTCGGGCCATTTAGGCCAATATAATAAGGCTGGGCCGGCGCTACTCGACCACTTACGCCACTACTAGTTCAGATGAAATCCATGACTCTGAAACGTAAAGCTCGTCCCCCCTTTCCCCAAGTAGAAACTTGTTGATACGGCTCCACCAAGAAGTCGTATCTAGTTGGAAAGGAAAACTCACCGATATTTCCCAGGCGATGCCTGTTAATGGATTAACTTGTTCCAAGAATTTTACTTCCCGAGTATTGGGTAAGTAATCAAAAACTCTTTTATAAAAATAGCAACCTTGTTGCGAATATAAAACACACCACAAAGCCGGATCCCTCAGGTTTTGAGCGAATATTTAAATCCCCTTTAAAAGGAAGATCTTAAATATATAAAAATGAGTTTCGGGGTCCGCTCTAACTTTTAAAATCATTTTGAAGACTCGCAAACATTTTTTTTTAAGAATGTTTGGAGTGATGCTGATTTAATAAATCAGTCCCAATATATTAGGAAATATCTGAATAATATTATTTAAATAATATTCTCATAAAGAATAATCTTTATAAAAATAATTGAAGTAGAAGTTTTAAAACTTATACTTGCAATGATTATTAAATAACCAAAGATATACTTATACGAAAGTACTATCTTTATTTGAATAATCAAAAGTGAGTTTGATCATCGACACATTATTCCTTAATAAAATAAAGAATAATAATTAGCAATTAATCGGATTCATAAGTCCTCGAATAAATATTCAAAATAATATTCAATAATAAAATAAACGGGGTCATAAGCCCTCGAATGAATATTCAAAATAATATTCATTAATAAAATAAACGGGGTCATAAGCCCTCGAATGAATATTCAAAATAATATTCATTAATAAAATAAAGTTATCGAATAAACCTTATTTGATTCATAGTTTTAAAAACTATTCATATATATATATATATAAATATATATATATTATACTCGGGAGTATCGACTCCCGGTTTAAGAAAAATGTTCTCCTTTGGGTCCCCTATACTAAGGGTATATGCAAATTACCGCTTATCTCTAGCATAGGTATTATCAACGGAATCAACAGATATATGTATCAAGAATACGAAACAGGCATGCATATATACCATATCACATGCTACAATATATCGCAAGAATTTGCTAATTAACCAATCATGCACTTATCACAAGATAATGCATATACATATATTTACATCACAACAACAGTATAACGGGTAGAAAACTTGCCTGAGTGCTCCCGGATAGACTTAAGCTTAGAGTGGGTGCGATAACCTATGAACAACAACATAAGTCGTAATTAAAACCCGGTCGCTTAAGAAACTAGACTTTAACCATTTAGAGTCCTAACGTTCGCTTTCGCGCTTAACGATTCACTTAAGTCGCTCGAGTACCCTCGGTTCCACCATTTTTAATAAATTAACCATTAAGGGTTTTAAGGTGATTCTTTCGCGAGTGGCTTACCAACTGCCTAATACTATTTACATAATTGTTTCATATCCTAATTAGTCATTTAAAGGGCCTTAACCAAGGTTTCAAAGTAAGGCGAGGGGTAATGGTTCGGTCGCGAAACGCTGTTACTTAAAACGGTTGTTTCTCCTAAACCGTACATCAGATTCAAGCGTACCACATATCAAAACAAAGCTCGTAACATGAAATATCTAAAAATGGCAATGATCAAAACCTTACAGTGAGTTCAAGGGTTCTGATGTTAAGAACAAAAACAGTCTAAAGTAAATCGGACATTACGACGGCTATGTTTACGTGATTTCCCAAATTTTTACCATTCCAAATCATATCAATCAAACTACCAATCAATAACAACTCAAGATACACATCAATGCTACTAATTTCAGTAATAATAAGATCAAGGATCTCAATCCAATCATATATTATAACACCTCTAAATTCAACTAAACTACTTAACAATTAAGGTCGAATCATGCTTATCATTCAAATTACTACTCATCCATCCAAACCATCTCCAAACTTCAACATTCAAACTTATTACTAAAGGGTGTGAATATTTATACCTTTCTTGGAGGGTGAAAAGTTACTAGGGAGCCTCAAAGAACCTTGATCTATCCTTATATAACCTTGATCTTGCAAATGAAATCAAGAAACACAAAGTTAAAATTTGAAAACACTATTCACCCTAATCTTTGGTGAATTAATTAGCTATGAATCCATTTGAATCAAGAGCTTAAAATCATACCCAAGCTAAGTTATGAAATGTAGAATCCATAAAACAAACCATGGAATTTATGCTTGAGTGGAGCTTGGACTTTGGATTTTTCTTCCTTGCTTTTTCCTTGAAAGCCGAGAGCAAAGATGAAGAATGGTGAAATAACTTTGTGTTTTGGTGAAATGATTTGTTGGTTGGTTGATTTTGATTTGTTTTGTTTTATTACCTTTTATCATGGTAACTTTTGTGTGGTTCTAAATCAACCAACAACACACTTGCTTTGGTCATGCTTATGTCACCATGTGATGTCATCCTCCCACCTTTGTCCTCTTCTTATTGGTTTGATGACATCATCCCCACTAATCTCTTTGATTAGCTTCTAATTACTTGGCTAATGACCGCTGATCTGTTATACGGTTCGCTTAACTTTCGTTTTCGTTTATCGTTTGAGGGATCATACCCGGGATCTTATTACTTAGGTTTCCTTAACATTTCTCAATACATTATACTCCTTTTATGATCCTCTCTTATAATCCTTGAATTTAAATCCTTTTAATCATGTTACCTTATACTCAATTCTTTCGGAATCTGGTGGATTTTCGGGAAAAATCAAAGTGTTCGGATTTGGATTCTGACGATCTTTACATAAACTTATATACCACATAGAGTACTAATAATATCCCAGAAGATCAATAAAAGAACCCCTACATAGTGTGGCATGAAAAGTCTTCTTATTCAGCATAATCAGCAAAACACTATTCATAAAGGTTTCAAAAATTCCAAAAATTGGGGTTATTACACAGAATATCTTGATAGAATCAAGGAAGGACCTCACAAACCAACCAAGCTCGCTGTTGCAGTTGCAGGTGAAGCAGCAAAGACTGTACCAAAGGAGAAGAGTGATTATACTGCTGAAGATATCGCATCAATTGCTAAGGATGCTAAGGTACGACACTTACTGCATAGTGTCATTGATAATGTAATGTCAAATAGGGTAATTAACTGCAAGACTGCAAAGGAGATATGGGATGCTCTGGAAATAAGGTGTCAGGGAACTGATACAATTAAGAAGAACAGGAAGACAATACTCACTCAAGAGTATGAACACTTTGACTCAAAGGGTAATGAGTCATTGACTGATTTATATGATAGATTTGTCAAACTCTTGAATGATTTGTCACTGGTTAATAAGGAGTATGATCTTGAAGATTCAAACCTTAAATTCCTGTTAGCTCTTCTTGAATGCTGGGATTTGAAGGCAACAACAATAAGAGACAACTACAATCTTGATGAAACAACTCTTGATGAAATTTATGGAATGCTCAAGACTCATGAACTTGAGATGGAACAAAGAAGCAAGAGGAAAGGAGGAAAGTCAAGGACAGTTGCTCTTAAGGCTGAAGAAGAATCCCCAAGGAAGCTACCTCAAGGAAAGACAAGGGTAAAGCTCTTTTCACAAAGTCTGATACTGAGTCATCAAGTTTTAAAAGTGATGATGACTCAGAATCTGAAAGCTTGTCTGAGACTGATGCTGATGAGGAGATGATGAAGCTGTGTGCTCTTATGGTGAAAGGGATCACAAAGATTGCATACAGGAAGTTCAGGAAGGGAAAAAAGTTTTCCAGGAAAGGCACAAGTTCTGATAAGAAGAATTTCAGAAGATCTGAGGGCAGAGGAGGAAAGTCTGACAGAGGAGATTACACCAATGTCAAATGCTATAACTGTGGTGAGAAAGGCCACATATCTCCTGATTGCAAGAAAGTGAAGAGTGACAAAGGCAAGGCTCTTGTCACAAAGAAGAAAAGCTGGACAGACACCTCAGACTCTGAAAGTGAGGAGAATTATGCTTTGATGGCAAATGCTGATAAATCAAGTGCTGAAAGCAGTTCTGAAGCTGCTGAATCAAAGGTACCTCACTTATGCTTTTCATACTGATGATATTAATGAGTTGAGAAGATATCTTAAAACCATGTTTGTTAGTTATAGAGATCAAACTTTAACATGTGAAAGATTAACTTCTGAAAATCTTGCTTTTAAGAAAAGAAATGATTTCTTAGAAAAAGAGTTAGTTATGTTCCATCAAACTCAGAAAGATTGAGATGATGCTTTTTATGTTAGGGATGAAATGCTAAAAATGAATGAATCTATAAAAACTAAGTTAGAAAAGGAAAGAGAGGTTATCAGGACTTGGACTAACTCTAGCAGAACAACTCAAAATTTGCTAAGTAGTGAAAACTGGAAAGAGGGCTTAGGTTATGGAGAGGATAAGAAAGATAAAGGAACTATAGAAATTAAGCCTATTGTTGTTAAGCAAAAGCTAAAGTTAAAACCTGTTAAGTTTGTAACTGTAAAGTCTGATAATGAGAAATCAGAAGTTAAAAAGGGGTTAACTTCTGACAAACTAAAATAGGAAAAGACAGCTGAAGTAAACATAGGCTTAATGACTAAGAAGCAGCTTAAGCATAAGCTGAAAGATGTTAAGAACGCAAACAAGGTAAAATCACCTAGGAAAAATAGGAATGGAAAGGAAGGTGTGAATAAAAGCAATGATTATAAACCTGTTCCTAAAGCTCCTCGGAAAACGTGTCATAACTGTGGAAGTTCTAACCATCTGGCTTCTTTTTGCAGGAAGAATAAGAACATAAACTCCTTACCTTCAAAGTCAGGAGTTAAGAGTCAGTCTGTTAGATATAAGCCACAAAATCCTTGTTTTCATTGTGGTAGTTTATGGCATTCCATTTATACTTGTAAGGAATATCATAGTTTGTACTATGATTATTATCAAATAAAACCTTCTTTAAAGAAAGTTTTCATTGTTCCTTCTAGTGTAAATTCTGATTCAAAGTCTGATAGTGTAAATTCTGATAAGAAAAATGTTAACATAAACTCTGATGCTAAATCCGCTGCAAATGTTAACAAACTTGATAAGGCCAAAGGATCCAAGCAAGTATGGGTCCTTAAAACTAATCATTAGTGGTCTTTGTGATTGCAGGGCAACAGGAAAAACATCCTAGTTCTGGACAGTGGATGTTCAGGACATATGACTGGAAATAAAGCCCTGCTATCAGACTTTGTGGAGAAAGCTGGCCCAAGTGTTTCTTATGGAGATGGCAACATTGGAAAAACATTGGGATATAGAAATATCAATCTTGGGAATGTCATCATTAAAGAAGTAGCTCTGGTCTCAGGACTTAAACACAATCTGCTAAGTATAAGTCAAATCTGTGACAGAGGTTATCATGTTGATTTCTTTGAAGAACACTGTGAAGTTGTGAGTAAATCTAAAGGCAAAGTTATTCTGAAAGGATACAAGCGTGGTAACATTTATGAAGCTAAGCTTTCAATAAGTACTAATGGGTCTGCAATCTGTCTGATGAGTAGAGCATCAATTGAAGAAAGCTGGAATTGGCACAAGAAACTCTCTCATTTAAATTTCAACAATATAAATGAGTTGGTCAAGATAGATCTTGTGAGAGGACTTCCAAAGTCAGTATTTACTCCTGATGGCCTTTGTGATTCTTGAGCCTTGTCACCTACTTCAAGAAAATCCTCATTCAAGAGCAAAACTGAATCATCAATTCTTGAGCCTTGTCACCTACTACATGTTGATCTATTTGGTCCAGTGAATGTCATGTCTATTGCAAAGAAGAAATATGCCTTGGTCATAGTAGATGAGTTCACCAGATACACATGGGTGTATTTCTTGCACACAAAAAGTGAAACTGCATCTATCTTGATTGATCATGTCAAACAACTGGATAAATAGGTCAAAGATTCTGTGAAGACAATAAGGAGTGATAATGGCACTGAGTTCAAGAATTTGATAATGGAAGAGTTCTGCAAAAACCATGGAATCAAGCAGGAATTCTCTGCTCCTGGAACTCCACAGCAAAAGAAAGGAAGAATAGAACTCTCATTGAAGCTGCACGTACAATGCTTGAAGAAGCAAGACTTCCAACCTATTTCTGGGCTGAAGCTGTGCAGACTGCTTATTTTACTCAAAATGCAACACTCATTAACAAGGAAAGACACCATATGAGATGGTGAAGAAAAAGAAGCCAAATCTGAAGTATTTTCATGTATTTGGATGCAAGTGTTTTGTTCTTAAGACTCATCCTGAACAGTTATCCAAATTTGATCTAAAAGCTGATGAAGGAATCTTTGTTGGATATCCACTTTCCACAAAAGCCTTCAGAGTCTATAACTTGATAACAAGAGTGGTCATGGAGTCTATCAATGTCTCTTTTGATGACAAGAAGATTACTGGACTTGAAGATTTTATTGATCATGATCAGCTGAGATTTGAAAATGAAGACTCAAATTCTGATACTGATAATCCTGACAATCTAAGTCCTGATACTGCAAACTCTGATGGATTAAACTCTGGTGTTATTGAAACTGTGGTGACTACGCCAAAGGAAGATGCACCTATGTAGGGGAGCATACTCAAGATCTTACCACATCTCAAGAAGCATCAGAACATACATCTAGCTCTTCAAGTTCTGATTCGTCAAGTTCTGATAAGCCAAGTTCTGATACTTCTGAAAATCTAAATTATGAAGAATCCAACTCAAAGAGCATAGTTTCAGGGGGAGCATCAGAAAATGAAAATGAAGACAGCATGGATCATGCGGGAGCATCCAGTTCTAGAGAAAACATTCCATCTGCAAGGAAGTGGACAAAATCACATACACCTGATTTGATAATTGGAAATCCTGATGCAGGTGTCAGAACTAGAACAGGTACTTCAAATGAATGTCTTTACAATTCTTTTCTTTCTCAGACTGAGCCAAAGAAAGTGGAGGAAGCTCTTCAAGATGCTGATTGGGTGCAAGCAATGCAGTAAGAGTTAAATGAATTTGAAAGAAACAAAGTATGGACTCTAGTGCCAAGACCAAATAATAGATCTTTTGTTGGTACAAAGTGGGTATTCAGAAACAAAACTGACAGTGATGGCATAATTACAAGGAATAAGGCAAGGCTGGTTGCAAAAGGATATTCTCAACAGGAGGGAATTGATTATGATGAAACATTTGCACCAGTTGCTAGGTTAGAAGCCATAAGGATATTTTTGGCTTATGCTGCTCACAAAAAGTTTATTGTCTTTCAAATGGATGTGAAAAGTGCTTTTCTCAATGGAGAATTGGAGGAAGAAGTATATGTTGAACAACCTCCAGGTTTTGTAGATTCCAAATTTCCAGATTATGTCTACAGGCTTGATAAAGCACTTTATGGACTTAAGCAAGCTTCTAGAGCATGGTATGAGACTTTAGCTCAGTTTCTTCTGGAAAGTGGATTTAACAGAGGAACTATAGACAAAACACTGTTCTACCTCAACCATGGAAATGACTTACTTCTGGTCCAGATTTATGTTGATGATATCATTTTGGGGTCTACAAATGACAGACTTTGCAAAAAGTTTGCCAAACTGATGCAATCAAGGTATCAGATGAGTATGAAGGGGGAACTTAGCTATTTTCTGGGCCTTCAAGTCAAGCAGAATGAAGAAGGCACTTTTATTTGTCAAACTAAGTACACCAGAAACTTGTTGAAGAAATTTGGAATGCAAGATTGTTCAAGTGCATCCACTCCCATGGCCACTGCAACAAAACTGGACAAGGATACTGGTAAATCAGTAGATATTACTGATTACAGAGGTATGATTAGCTCTCTACTCTATCTAACTGCTAGTAGACCTGATATCATGTATGCGACCTGTCTTTGTACAAGATTTCAAGCAGATCCAAGAGAACCTCACTTAACAGTTGTGAAAAGAATTTTCAAGTATCTTAAGAGAACAGCTGATCTGGGATTGTGGTATCCCAGAGAATCAGATTTTAAATTAATAGGTTACTCAGATGCAGATTTTGCAGGTTGCAAAATTGACAGGAAAAGCACAAGTGGAAGCTGCCAATTTCTTGGAGGCAGATTGGTTTCTTGGTTTAGCAAGAAACAAAAGTCAATTTCCACATCAACTGTAGAAGCATAGTACATTGCTACAGGAAGCTGTTGTGCACAGATTCTTTGGATGAAGAATCAGTTACTGGATTATGGGTTAACATATTTCAAAATCCCTATTTACTGTGATAATCAAAGTGTTATTGCTATGACAGGTAATCCAGTTTAATACTCTATGACAAAGCACATCAGCATCAGGTACCACTTTATAAGGGAACATGTGGATGAAGGTACAGTGGAATTGCACTTTGTTCCAACAGATCAACAACTAGCAGATATCTTCACAAAACCACTATGTGAAGCTACTTTTACAAGATTGGTAAATGAACTTGTAATGGTTTCAGGTTCTTTCTCTAAATCTGCTTAGTTTTGTTCTGATGCATCAGACTTTATGATCAGTATTTACAGAAATTACTCTCTTTATGTATTATGTGCTTAATTGAAAATTTGCTTAAGTACTGACTGTTGTCTGATGTAAGTTTCTAAACTCTGATAGTGATATGTCTGTTAATGTAACTATTCAATCCTATGAGGATACCTATGCTAGATGCTGACCTAGTAGTCTTCAATAAACTAGGGATCCCATATTAAAAGTAATTATTTCTGTGGAAATCTATTGACACAAGCAAATTCTGATATTGAGCTTAGTTGAGTTTACTTTGTCTATCTTATTACTAAGTCGCAAACTAGAATAATGCTTCTCATCTGTTAAGTTTGGATGCTAGTAAATCTGTTGAATGTACTAAGTGCTGATAAACTTCTCTTATCAAAAGAAAAAGAAAAGAATCAAGGATTAAAATTCAGGTACTCCTTTGAGATCTAGAGTACAGATGTGGAAGGGACGACCCAAGTGCATTGCTGGTATTAAGTAAATATGCATCAGAAAAGCAAAATATTTTCTTGGTGACTTTTCACACTCTATGATTACTAGAGAAATACTCTGATAATAGCATAAATTCTGATAAGTAGTCGTGACTCACTTACACTGAGAAGCCACTGTAAAATGGAATTTAAAAAGATGCACAAAATTAGCATAAAATAGTTGAGGTGGACTCAAGCATGACCTCATTCAATAGTAGGTTTCGGAATAATGACAGGTTTTTAGTAAAGTTTTAGTTATGCCTTATTTCTAAGATATACTGAAGTGAATCAGACTTTACTCTTTGTCTGATATTTAGATTAATGCACACACTAAACACTCCATATGAATGATGAAAATAACTGTGGTGATCTATGGTATTTTAGATGAACAGTTTCTGTGTCACATTGCACAACTTCTGAGGACAAGTTCTGATTGCACGTTCTGATGATTAAGTTCTGAAGAATCTATATCAGAATTTGTTAAGGGACTTACTAAGATAGGCATTCATTTTTCGAGTTAAGAAATTATGTTCTGATAACTGTTAGGTTCTGATATAAGTCTAAGTTCTGATATTAAATTCTGATTCTTTACTTGACTTATTTGTGGATAAAATCTAAAAACAGTTTCATTTTAAATCAGCCTATGTTTGGGTAGAATATTAACAGTCAATATCATTAGGGATAGTGGTTCACGACACGTATAGTAATTTTTACTTGTTACTTGTGCGAATTAACCCTGACTTACACTTCCAATGACTGTTTTTCGTCTTCCCGGTCTAGGGAGATGAGGTAGAATTAATTCTACCTGCCAGTATTAAATTTCTTTGCGTCTCCTGGCCTTCTTTTGCCTATATAAACAACCACTTCACATTATCCTTCACATCAACTCTTTTATCACAAAACTCATCTCCATTTTCTTAATATCAAAAACACCATGGTCAATTACAATATGTTTTTGAACTATGAAACATTCAACATGGAGCTGAGCTGTGAAGCCTGGCAGCAGGAATGGCACGTCACTCCATTTCTGATGAGATATGGGACTTAATTCCCCAGGAGGTACTCACCCACCTCCTGTTCTTCTACATGGATTACCATCACCATCTGGAGCGATTGGAGGAGGAAAGGCTGGAAGCTCTCCGCTAGCAAGAGCGAATCATCCGACTCGCTATTCTGTTTGTTGAGAGTAGGAAGAAGAAATGATTTATTTTCTTCTTCCTATTTTTCTTCATCGTCAGCCTTGCCCTGCTTCTTGAGCTTGGACAAAGGCTGTTGATGTTAGATTTAGCAGCTTAGGACAATCTTGTAAAACTTCTGATGTAATTTAAATTTCATGAATGTATTCTCTTAATATATTAATGAAATTTCTTTTTTTTGCAAGTTCTTATCTCTGAGATGTTTTGTAATGCATTGATAAATCCTGATAAATATTCATATTCTGATGACCATTTCAATTTAAATTTAAATTAAGTACTTGTTCCCTTGATTTATTTTGGTCATTCTCACTCGAATTTTTTTCAGAATATTGGTGTTGCAGTGAAAAATAATTGAATAAGTGGAAACAGTTTCAATTTTGAATTAAAACTGATTTACCTTGATTAATGGCATTACTGGGTAAGTAGAACGGTTTTTCCTTGAAAAACTGCAAGTGGGTAAGTAATGATTACTGTTTTCCCGTGCCCATTAACTATTCATTATTACTGCATGTCTGACAGGTGTCCAACGGTTACATTTTTTTTCAAAGTATAAGTAAGACAGAGAGAGGATTTTTTAATCTTTTATTCACTTTTATACTTTATCTCTCTATTTGCTTTTACTCTCTTTCTCCTCCTAACGTTGGTTTTTCATATAGACATTCTATCAAACACCCAACAGGCACTCTTAAATCTCGATTATTTTCATGGCACCTAAGGATTTAATCATTGATAGAGCTAAATTTGTTCCAAATAACTATGCTGCAATTCTTGATCATGCTGAAGCTCCGTCTGAGTTGCATTTTGTGCAAGATCTTCTTGCACACAGTGAAATTGGGTATGCATTGACCCAGCCTTCAGTCTTTTTGAGCCAACAAGTTCTGACATTTTGGCGGACTGGGCATTTTGATAATGGTGGTACACATGGTTCTCCCAGTATTGTTTTCGAAGTGGATGATTCTACACATATGGTAACTCCTGGTACAATTCGAAAGGCTCTCCATTTACCAGAAGGATGTACTTTTTCAACCCCAGAGGAATCAGCTCTTCAGGAGTTAATGGCCAGTTTGGGGTATGAGCAGAGTTTGGCTAAGCTTGGGCAGTTGAAACGGGCTCATATCAGAAAGGAATGGAGCTTCTTCTTCGACTGCATCACTAAAGCTTTTGGGAATAAGTGTTCCAACTTTGATGCAATCCCTATAATGAGTCAGCACATCGGGTATGCAATCATTAACCAAACTCATTTCGATTTTGCAAATGTTGTGATAGGTTTCATAGGGGATAGGATCATAGAAGATAGAAATGTAGTTTATTTTGCTAGATTCTGTCAGCTTATATATAACTTTTGCTGTACTAATCCCCCTCAATTAGCCAGTACCTTAATTTCACCATTCAAAATTGCAAAACGAGCTTTTAATGACCTAGTAAATGCTGATCTTAAGAAAAGGGTGGTTAGACCCTTACAGATTCCTCAATCTGTAAAATATATCTTAGTAAATGCTGATCCTAATACCTACAGATCTGTTTATCCTGATATCCAACCAATCACCACCTCCCAAACACCACAGCAACCATCAGAACATACCACTCATACTACTCAACCTACCCTTAGACAATATCTCAAATAATATCTCTCCACTTCACAGACAGTTCAACCTTCATCCTCAGCACTTACTGTGAAGCCTTCATCTTCCAAGGCTAAGAGGACAAAGACTGTTTCTCAAACACCTCAGAAGAGAAGGAGGATTGTTTTGAGAGATGAATCTGATAGTGAGGAACAGGTTTCTACTTCAGAACCTGTTAATAAAGAAGCTGAGAAAGTTCCTTCTCAGAAGGATTCTGTAATTGGGGGATCTAGGTTTCACAAAAGGCTTAGAAGAATGGCTGTTGATGAAACTCCCAAGGAATCCATATCTTCAAAGAGATACAAGAAATAGAAGGCAAAAAGGCCAGTTTCAGATGATGAGGAAGCAGCAGCTAAGGAAGGAGATCAGGAATCTCTGATCTCACAAGAACCAGTTTCTGCTAAGGCCCCTGCTTCTCCATTAACTTCAACTAAGGAAGCTTTTACTGAAAAGGCCAACACACCTTCTGTGTCTCCTAAGACTGTATCTCCTGTTAATTCAGGCACAAGTGCTGATATTGATATTCAAAACTTGGTTGTGCCTGAAGTACTTTACTTAGAAGCTCCAACAGCAACTAATCCATCAACAACACCTGTTACTGATGCTGCTCAAACTCCAGAATTATCTACAACACCTTCTCTGCATTTAGATGCTGATGATCAGAATATAGGTGAGCATCAGGATATGGCTGTTGATCAGAACTTGGAACCAGATCAGCAATTAGAGGATGATCTGGAAGCCTCCATTGCTACTCATATTGTTGTTTTATCAGAAGATACTGATTCTGTAAGTTCTGATGCTGCAAATGCTGGAGATACTGGTGATGCTGCTCCAAATGAAGATGCTGATGAAGCAGGTCCTTTAGGACATGCTCCTCAACAAACTGTTCTTAAATCTGAACTTGTTAAGAAGTTTGTTACAAGAGAAGCACCAGTGCCTTGGAGTGAAACTCCTGCAGGACAGGAGTGAACCAAGGAATGGAACTCAGTTACCTGTGCTCCATCTGCACAGCATATTGCTGAGCACTTGACTAAAGCTGATGAGATGTTAATTACTGATGATTTCAAAACATAGATTAGAGTCACTGCATTGAGTACTAAACATCTACAAGATCTTCATTCAACTACTCATGCAGAGTTACATAAGATTCAGGAAGAATTCATTAAGCAAGAACAAGTTCAGAAGATTGACAAGAAAAAATTCTTCCAACCTACCTTTGACAGAGTTGCTTATATTGAGAAGACTCAAGAGAAACAACAAGCTCAAATTGATGATATTCTGAAAAATCAAGCTTCTCAGCAATCTCAACTTAATGAAATCCAAGCCTCAGTGAAATTGCTTGTCTCTCTTCTCTTACCTGCCGATGCCAAAAAGGGGGAGAAAGTAATTAAGTCCAAATGCAAAACTGATAAGACACTGAAGGGGAAGGATGATGAAAAGGATGATCATGGAAACCCTGGAATGGGTTGAGGTCATAGTCAAGGTAGAGGTTTCTCATCAAGAAAAGCTGAAATCACAAGTCACGGGACAAGTTCTGATACTGGAAAAAGAATTAGTTCTGCTACTGGTAAAAGGATAAGTTATGATGAACTTTTAGATCTTTATGAAGAAATGTCAAGACAGTTATTTCTTCAGGATAATCCAGGAATGGACTTGGAGATTTTAATGGAAGAAGAAGCCAGACTTAAATCAGAAAAAGTCACATCTAAATCTGAAGCTTCTGGTAAAAAGACAATTCCAAAACTCAAAGGAATTGTGACAAAAGAAAGGACAAACACTGAAGCAACATTGGCTAAATCACAACCGCAGATAGATCCAAGATCCAAGGGTAAAGAAAAAGTTGGTGAACCTATCAAGGTTTATGTGCCTCTTGAGAATGAAGAAATCACTGATGAAAAGGATGATCTTGCTCTGACTTTAAGAAAAGTTTTTAAGACAACCTCTGACATGGCTCAAGTTGTTCAGAGTCAAGAGACAGTAAGTTCTGATATTCCGAAGAAGCAAGTAACCTCTGACATAGCTCAAGTTAACTTGATATCAGAAGATAAATCAAAGACACTCCTACCAGGATTTACTAAAGCAAAACAGACTCAACCTTTGAAGACTGCTGCAAGTGGTTTTGAAGCAAGAGTAGTTACTGGAAAGGAAGCAAGAGATAAAACTGGATTGGGAAGTGCTGATGAAAGAAGAATACAGAACACTACCAATGATCCAACTTCCTTGAGTGAACCAGGTATTGGAGCAACTCCTGAGAGATTGAATCAACTGGAATCTGTACAAATGGTTTACCATACCTACTTGAAAGAACACATCTTATTGTACTTCATGACAGATGGTAGGGTTTATCATATAAGGCAAAATGCCATTCCATTGAAGTATTTTGAAGAACTGGAGCATGTACTATTCTTACTTCAAGTGAATGACAGATTAACAGAAAGTGCTGCAAACTATTTGAAGGATCAGATTCAGAGACAGAAAAGGCTTTATTCTATTAAGTCTGACAGCACATATCTTCCAAAGTACAGAGATCACAAGGGTGATATAGTTGAAATGAAGCCCAACACTGCTAAGATTATAACTACCTTTCTGGGTTACAGGGCTGTGGAATTCAATCTTGAGTCTGATAAAGCATATTTGATCAGACTGGATCAGGATATAAGAAAAGCTAAGATTAATGATCTCAGGGTTGCAATCTTTCAAATTGGTGAAGATACTGCAGAGCTTAAAGATGCTAAAAGGAGGATGATTTATGAACTTAGATATGTTGAGAAAAGTTTGTTGAAGAACTATCTCAGAACAACTCCTGACATTAGAGAGATCAGAAGATGAAGCCAAGTCAAGATCTACAACTGCTTAGATTATGATATTTGTACAGACTGAAGTTGTTATCAGAAGTTAAAGATTGGTAAAGCTTTAAGGACTGTAAGTTGTAGTTATCTAGTCTAATTCTCATGCATTTGTACTTAATGTTTTTAACATCATCAAATATCTGTTAAACTTGTATATTATGCTAATTTACAAGTTGGGGGAGATTGTTAGATATATTTGATAATGTCATGGCTAATATGATTTATGTTTAGTTTTCAGATTTTACTAAAACAGAATAAATCAGTGCTTACTGGAAGTCAGGACTTAAGGATATCAGTACTTATAATTATCAGGAGATAATCATCAGAAGATGGATATCAGAACTTAAATACTGAAGGACGTTCACATAAGGACAGCAGCTGATTAAAGGAAAGAAGATCGAGACAAACATAAGAAGAGATATGCATGAAGAAGGAATTCTATGAAGAATAGAATACTTGGAAGAAAAGATATCTGATTGATATATTTTAGGAAGCAGAATTATATTCCATATCAATTAGCGATTATCTTGTAACTGTGTAGTATATAAACACAGACATAGGGTTTACACTATAAGTGTTATCATATTCAAGAAGATTATTCATTGTAACCCTAGCAGCTCTCGTGATATTTGTTCATCACTAAGAGGTAACAGTTCCATACTGTAACAGAGTTTATTGTTTCAATAAAGTTTGTTTTCTGTTACTTGAGTTATTAAAGTTCGATTTGATTGTACTTTACACTGTATTCACCCCCTCTACAGTGTGTGTGTGACCTAACATTTTAAGTGCAGAAGAATTAGTGGTTGTACAGTCACTATTCGGTTTGAGAGAGAAGAGTGTTATGAGTGAGAGTCTGGGTCGCTCCCAGGAAAAAGGAGAGGAAATGAGTGAAATTATGCAATCTACTTCTTCAGGATTGGCAAAAGAAAGTGAGAGGAGTCTCACCTTAGATGGTGAAGGTGAGGGTGTGAGGGTGGGAAGCCAGGGTGAGACCCTGATGCAACAAAAGAGATAAAATGAAAGAAATGCAGGTACTGGAGCTATAAGGATGGATGTCATTGCTAGTGAGTCAATGAATGTCCAGGATGCAGACAGGGAGGGACTATCTCAGCAACCTAAAGTTGTTATAGATTCCACCTCCCTTGATACTGAGGCATTTACTCACCCTGTTCCAGCTTATCAACTTCTAGCTGAACAGGGCAATGACAATGCAGAAAGGATGCTCAATCTGGTGCATACCACACAGTCTATGATAAGAGCTAAGGATGCCATCACAGCTTTTCCCTCTACAGCTAGTGATGTGGATTATGAAACTGGTGGCTCAGCTGATTTCTTTGGTGATGAAAGTGGGGATAGTGAAGATGAAGCAATGGACATAGGGGGAGAAGTAGGTTCCAGTTCAAGATCAGGTATGCCATCATGGGCATTTTCAAAGCACTGTGATGAGCACTACTTTAAGATAACCCTGATCCAACTAATCAATCAGACAAATACTGCTCTTTAAACCACTACAAATGCCAGCACCAAGAAGCTCCTTCAGGCACATCTAGCCTCTCTGCAACTTCAACAAATTCAAGGCTTCCAACATACTAGGGATGTAAACACCATCAAGGGTGATATTGAGGAGATGAAGAAGGCCATTTCAGACAAGATGGATTCTAAGCTTCCAGAAGCTACAATGCTTGACATCAAGAGGCAATTAAGGAAAAATTCTGATCTTGCAACCAAGATAGATGCCTTGGATACAAGAATGTCAGCCATGGAAGCATCTTTAACAGCCATTCATCTTCATCAAGCCCAACAGACAGATTTACTTTAAAAACTGGTGGCTGCTCAAACCCCCTCCTCTACTCAACTTGATGATAACAAAAAGGGGGAGAAATGACCAAGTGAGGGGGAAAAGCTTCAAATTCAAATCAGTAAAGTAATTGTGCCTTCAATTACTATCTCAAAGCCACCAGTTACAGACAGTATAGATTTGATAAATGTAGCAGCAGCCAACGTTAGAGCAGCTGAAATGAAGCAGTTGAAGCCAATCAACTGGGAGAAGATTAATGAGGATATACAAAAGAAGTTTGGACTAGTCAAGGAGCCAGTAAGGTCAGCCATCCATCACTCTCAAGTCAAGCAAATTTCTGTGAATGAGATGAGCATGAACTATCTGGAAAGGGGACAGTCATCCTGCATCAAATCTCCAAAGGATAAAATAATTCTGAAACCAAGGGTGAACTATCCAAAATTATCATTGAAGAACCCTTTGGATATTTTGTATGAGACACCTAAGCCTGATGAAAAGTAGCTTCTGTCAAGGTCAATTGCTTTCTACAAAGATCCAGCTAATTCAGCTTTGAAAAAGAGAATTGCTAAAGTTTTCAGGAATGGAAAAGAAATTTGTGTGGTGGCTGGACACCCTCAATTTGCTGAAGCAAGGAGAGAAGAAAAGACCAGATTGAAGCAGGAAAAGAAGCAAGCTGCTCTAGATGCTAAAAAGGCTAAATAAAAGAAATAGCAAATTGCTATCTTGGCCAAGCTACATGCTGTAAATTCATTATAACAAATTCCTGCTCAGCCATCTGAAATCATTGAATCTCAAGATCCAAAGAAGCAAGTTGAACAACAGAAAAAGTCTCCAAGAATCAAGGAATTGGCTAAAAGAACCAAAAGAAAATTGGACATTGTTGATAAGGAATTGGAGAATCAGTTTCCCAAGGAATCCACTCCAACTACAACTCAAGCATCAAAACCCTCTGTGGTATTTGAAGATATCAAGGTGGTGGATCCTTACAGGAACATTCATGGTGAACCTATTGTGCCTAAGGATGAGCCAATAGAATGGGAGAACATACCAATTCCTGACTTCAATATGCCAATCCTTAACAAGCCAAAGAGAACAAAGTCAAGAGCAATCAAGAAAGTGAAGTTGTCACCTCTCAAATCCAAATCTCTAGTCAAAGCTCAATCTAAAGTCAACAAAGGAGATTATATGTACTTGTGTGATATCAAGGAGTTTCTGATCTAAACCTCTATCTAGATGAACTAGATGAAGTGAGAGGAATTGATGCATACAGAAACCTACCTGAAAGGTTAGTGTTCAAGTACAAGGGAGGAAAGGAGATTCAGTGGCCACTTCACAGGATCCTTCAAGAAAGCCAAGTTGTACTGATTAAGGTTTATTCATTTTTCAAGAAGAAATTTGGGTTCAATGTTACTGCAAGAAGATTGGTTCTGAAGAAGATTGAAGAACTAAGGAGTGTTAGAGCTAAAGATGCACTCCCAAAGACTCTAATCATCCCTTACATAGGGAGAAGAGTGCATCTAAGGCCCTACTGGCTGATGGCGTTCATGGATGATAAAGGAGTTAGAAGATTTTTCAGATTAGAAGATCAATTGAGCATCTCTAGCAATGAGACTCTCTTGGAAATGCAAGAGAAGCTAAATCTCTCAGAATCTGATGAACTGGAATTCCACAGACAGCTCCAAAATCAGATTGAAGAAAACAACAGAAAGTGTAATAACCCCAATTTTTCGAATTTTTGAAACCTGGATGAATAGTAACTTTTGCTGACAATGCTGATTAAGAAAAATTATCAGACCACGATATATAGGAGTACTGTTATGGAAATTCTAAGATCGTATTAGTATTCCATAAAGAAAATAAGTGTATGTAAAAGCTGTCGGATTTTGAAAACGAGCACTTTTATTTTTTTCCCGAGATTTCCACCAGACATTAAGGGATTTAAGGAATTAATATTAAGATGAAGGATTTTAAATTCAAGGATTATAAAAGAGAATTAATTTAGGTATTAAAAATACCAAGAAGATTTTATCAATAAAACCATTAAGGTATTTAACCAAACGATCAACGAGATTGAGTGATAACCGGACAAAGAAATGAATAACGACTCTTGTAAATACCTTTGCAAGTGGCAAGGCAAGTGGATGGTTGATCAAACAAGAAACCAAGTGATAGTTAGGAAGGAATGGCTAGTTAATTATATAGTTAACTAGGGATGATCTCATCTCACCACAAATCACCAACACATGGCAAATGGTGAGATCATCTTCCACTAACTCATTTGTTTATTATTAACCTAGCAAAATATCAAGACAACCATCATTATCCACCATATTATTCCACCAACACAAGAAAGCAAAAGCATTTCCTCCCCCATTTTCATTGCTCTCGGCCAAAACAGAACCAGCACACTAAAACTGTTGTATCTCCTTCATTTCTCACTCAAATATTGTGTTCTATAGCTCATTGGAAAGGTATTGAGATGGTCTACAACTCTTGTTCACAAGTCTCGTCCAAATAATCATGGTAAGACCCTCAGTTTTACAGTTCTTTAAATCGGACTTTTAGAAACTTCAAAGCCTAACTTTGTGTTCTTGATTTCTTTGGAAAGATCGAGCTTGTAGGAGGCTCCCTAAGGCTTCCTAGCAACTTAACACCTACCAAGGAAGGTATAAACTTCAAACCCTAACCTTTACTTTATTTGTTAGTAAGTTTAATGGTTGGTTTTGTGAAATGAGAAGCATGGATTGTGATTATTAGTAGTTTGGTTTGATTTGAAAGTGTTTTGGTAATTGAAGCTTGATTATAGTTCATAGGTCTTGATTGTGGTTGTTTGAGTTGAAAACCTTGGAGATTATGGACTGATGTGGTATGGTTTAGGTGAAGTTTTGTTGTATTGATGGTTATGAGTTGGTTGGTGGTTAATTGGAGTAGTTTAAACATTGGTAATCGCGTAAACATAGCCGTCGTAATGTCCGATTTACTTTAGACTGCTTTTGTTCATAACATTTGGACCCGAGAACTCCCTGCTAGATTATAACCATTGCCATGTTTAGATATTTCATGTTACGAGCTTCGTTTTGATATGTAGTTCGTTTGATTCCGATGTACGGTTTAGGAGAAACGACCGTTTTAAGTAACGGCGTTTCGCGAAGGAAACTTTTCACCTCGCCTTACTGTGAAACATAGGTTAAAGACCAAAAAGGGTTAATTAGTGTATGAAACAATTATGGTAAGAGTGTTAGGCAGTTGGTAAGACACTCGCGAAGGAATCGCATTAAAACTTGTAATGGTTAAATTATAAAAAATGGTGGAGCCGAGGGTACTCGAGTGACTTAAGAGAATCAGTAAGCGCAAAGCGAGCGTTAGAGTCTAAGGTAGTTAGAGTATAGATTTACAAGTGACTTTGGTCTAATTCCAACTTACTTGTTGTTTATAGGTTACCAGACTCGTCCCGAGCCTTTTATCACCCCCAGTCGCTCAGGCAAGTTTTCTACCCGTTATACTGTTGTTGTGATGTATATATGTATATGCATGATCTTGCGATAAATGCATATTTGTTATTAGCAAATTCTTGCGATATATTGTAGCATGTGATATGGTATATATGCATGCCTGTTTCATATTCTTGAATTATATATCTGTTGGTTAAAATGCTTATAGTTGCATAATACCTATGCTAGAGATAAGCGGTATTTGAGTTTACCCTTAATATAGGCGATCAAAAGGTGAACTTTTTCTAAAATCGGGAGGCGAGGCTCCTGAGTATAATATATATTTATATATATATATTGATATAGTTTTTAAAACTATTAATCGAATAAGGTTTATTCGATAACTTTATTTTATTTAATGAATATTATTACGAATATTCATTCGAGGGTTTATGACTTCTTTATTTTATTAAATGAATATTATTTTGAATATTCATTCGAGGGCTTATGACTTCTTTATTTTATTAAATGAATATTATTTTGAATATTCATTCGAGGGCTTATGACTTCTTTATTTTATTAAATGAATATTATTTTGAATATTCATTCGAGGACTTATGACTCCTTTTATTTTATTATTTGAATATTATTTGAATATTCATTCGAGGGCTTATGACTCCTTTATATTATTTATTGAATATTATTTGAATATTCATTCGAGGGCTTATGACTCAGTTTATATTATTTAATGAATATTATTTGAATATTCATTTGAGGATCTATGACTCCGATTATTTGCTGAGATATATTCTTTATTTTATTAAAGAATAAGGTGTCGATAATCAAACTTATCTTCGATTATTCAAATAAAGATAGTACTTTCGTATAAGTATATCTTTGGTTATTTAATACTCATTTCAAGTATAAGTTTTAAAACTTCTACTTCAATTATTTTTATAAAGATTATTCTTTATGGGAATATTATTTAAATAATAATATTCAGATATTTTCTAATATATTGGGACTGATTCATTAAATCAGCATTACTCCAAACACTCTTTAAAGTGTTTTCGAGTCTTCAAAATGATTTTTAAAAGTTAGAGCGGATCCCAAAACTCATTTTTATATTTAAGATCTTCCTTTTAAAGGGAATTTAAATACTCATTCAAAACTTGAGGGATCCGGCTCAGTGGTGTATTTTACATTCGCAACGAGGTTGCTGTTTTGAGAAAACATCTTGATTACTTGCCCATCGTTCGGGAAGTAAGTTCATCTATTTGAGTCGGCATAAGCAACATGGGCTCAGTGGGCGTCCATGAAAGTGTAAGTGGCTCAGTGGGAGTCCATCAAATGCGTAAGTGGCTGAGTGGCAGTCCAGCATAAGGTCCTATTGCGGCCAGGGTGATGACCAGTGGGGAATTCGTCCATCTACTAGTAGAAAAGGTTACTTATTGGTATCTTTGCCTGATCAGCAAGATATCAGGTTTATGCCAAGGTTTTCTCCTTTCCAAATTCATTGGATATTGCAACTCTGTTTATAATTTTCATAACAGAGGTTTTCAAGGAGTGTATGAAATATATATATATAGGTGTATATATATATCGGGATTTAATGAAGTATCTCGTAACTTCATTATTTATAATGATATTCAAAGATTGAATCTATTCAAATCTTGTCTTGTAGTCTCATCTATATGATGAACTTTTGAACTGATTATAACTTGAACGGTGGTAGTTCAAGTAATATTTGGAAAAGATATAAGTATATTGGAGTATCTTGTAACTTCATCTTTTAAACTTATATCTAGTAAATGATTATCTTATGCATGACAAAGATTTTCAGAAAAACGTTGAGACAAGGTTAGATATATGAGATCACCTTGCAACGATATTTTTATACAGTTATACACTGGAACTCTGTGTGTATTATGCATGGAAGAGGACTTCCCATATTTTGAAAAGTATATATGTATATATACTGAATATTTTGCGACTTCATCGCATTAAGATATCAAACTTGGTTCATTTCTTTTGACCAAGACTTTCATGAGTACTATGAGAAGGCTCATATATTGTAAATTATTATACATATTATTTTGGTGGGCTTGCTGCTCACCCTTGCTTTCTTCTTTCATCACACAACATCAGATAGACAAGATGAACAGGACCAAGCTCCCAATTCGCGAGCGGATAGGAAACGTTCTGCAGCTTCCTATAGGCATTGAAGTCGCTGTAGCTAAGGTGGAAACTACCAATAGACTAGGCTTCAACTTTTGATGTACCAGATTTATGTATACTTATGAATTGTAATAATGGCAAAGAAAATGTAAATTTATTCAGAAAACCTTTTAAGGTGTATTGGCAGATAATTGTGGAATAAAATGACTTGTGATTATTTTTGGATGTTCATCTCTGAGACTATAATGTGTGGTGTGTGTGTTTATTGTGGGGTCACAGTACAAAGTAGTTGATTAATTATTAAGATTGGGTGTTATTAAGGGAAATGGAACTCGTGACAACCCGGATCCCCAACCCCGGATTTGGGGGTGTTACAGAAGTGGTGTCAGAGCTAAGCGTTATAAACCTCAGAGATGATGTGACGTTAAGATAATAACTAAGATAATAAGAACTCTTGCCAAGTTCATAGTCGAGCTACCTAATGTAGTACTGACAGTTAAAACCCTTATGGGAACCCTTATAAATATCGTGATAGAAGAGTAGTTCGTTATCGTATATGGTAGCGGGACTCCGAACCCTGAGATTGAGGAGCAACAACGCGATGATGTTTTATTACTAATTGGAGATCGGATTGTGGATCCGATAGAGCGTCCTAACGCCGGACCGGATGATGTTCATATTGAGGATGTAGCGGTTGAGGATGTTGTCCTAGAAGGGATTGTTGCTGAGGAGGATCCCGTGGAGGATCCTGACAAGAATGAATAAAGGACCACTGAGGAATTAATGACCATGGTTAGGGAAACTACCAGAGGTAGGATTGGCCGGTCACTACCGGAGGTTCGTTCAAGTTTGTAAAGATAGTAGCCCCTTTAACGCGGCTTACTCGTAAGACTGAGAAGTTCGAATGGACAGAGAAATGCGAGAAAAACTTTTAAGAACCGAAGCAAAGGTTGGTGACGTTCCCTATGTTGGCGTTGCCGAATGGAAAATGAGATTTTGTGATGTGTAGTGACGCTTCGCATAAGGAATTAGGGTGCTTCATATACAGCACAGCAAGGTAATCGCGTACGCGTCAAGACAATTAAAGGAATATAAAATTCGATATCCCCACCCATGAGCTTGGGCTCGTGGCAATAGTTTTTCCCTAAAGATTAGAGGCACTACTTGTATGGAGAGAAGTGCAAGATTTACACAAACCATAGGAGCTCTAGTACATTTTTACGTAGAAAGAGCTCAACATACGCTAGAGGAGGCGGTTAGAGCTAATCAAAAATTATGATTGGGAGATTCTTTATCATTCAGGGAAAGCCAATATGGTGGCTGATGCCCTTAGTAAAAAGGATAGACCCAAGATGATAATGTCTTTGGGATAGTTTATAAGAGATTTTGAGAAAATGGAAATAGAAGTGAAGGTAACCGGAACCGGTACCGAAAAGCTGTTTGAGATTGCAATACAGACCGAATTTTTGGAAAAGAACATATTGTGCCAGAAAAAGTGATGAATGAAGGCAGAGAGTCAATGACTGGAGAAGAAATCCACACCGAGAAAGATGATAAGGGGATAGTGAGGTGTTCCTACAGAAATCGGGTTCCAAAAGTTCAAGAGCTTAAGGATGAGAACTTAGATGAGAGCCATAGTTTGAGGAATAAGATTTAGGGCAAACCCTGAATGTGATAGTCAGGGAGGTTGCCATCAAGAAAGAAAGAACCCATAACATAATAGAGTGGAAAACAAGGTTTTTAATGTATAAGATAACCCCGATTATGGGAGAAGGTTGAAATATTTCATACTAAGAAAACAGAAAGTCGAGTAAGGAAAGGAGACCCGAGATGGTACTCCTACACGACAATTTATGGACCAGTCTAGACAGAACTTAGACTATTATCCCCAACCACCACCCTGAGGAAACAATGCAGTGAGAAATTCTTTCAGGACCTTTAAGTCGCTAAGCTCTCAGAGTTCCAAGGAATAAACTGACCCAGTCGAGGCAAGAGCCTGGCTAAAGGAAATACAGGAATCATTTGAGATTCTAAATGATTGACGAATCACAAAAGACTATTTTTGTCACTTACCCTCCTAAGAGAGAGGCCACCCGCTGGTGAAAGGCCAAGGAAGGCACGGAGCAAGAGATTATAATAAACTGATTTAAGTTCAGACAATTATTTTCGGGAAAGTACTTCCCAAGGTTATGGAGGTAGTGTAAAAGCTTTGGAGCTAGAACAAAAGCGGATGAGTATGATGAATTATGAATCTAAGTTGTAAAAGTTATCAAGATTCGTTCTGAGGACACGAATCCAGAATGACGGGATATTTAAAATCAATGCTTATGTTGTGTTGGTTCATGAAATAATGATAAGAGAAAGGAAAATAAAAAGAAACTGAAGTGGAAAGGAATATAAAGGCAATAGAGTTTGAGGAATGATAAGGAAGTTGGGTATGAGGAAACCCTAAAGACTCGTAGCAATAGAAATAGAAAAGTATGTAATCGTCAGGATGAGGGTGATTCACCATGAGTTAAATTGATGGTTGAAGGCATAAGAGATAAATATATTTTATCTCCTGTAAGTTGGGAGGATTTGAGGAAACCTTGAGATAGTTCGAAGGATAAATATTGAGACGCGGATAGACCGAGGAGACAAGGAAGTAAGAAATTAGGAAAAATTGGATGAAGGAAGTGACCTTCAAGAATGTGAAGTGTAAGAGTGGTGGCTTGATACCCAGGAAGGGAGACGCCAGGTATGAAAGATATCCCAACATTGAGATGACTGTTGAGATAAACAACAAAAGTAAATAAGGATTTATTAAGAAGAAGTTCACGTTGAACACGACCAATATCTTCCAGATCATCCATGTGATCATTACCAAATCAGGAAAGAAAAGTGGATAACCATTTTTATCTTTTGGAGGACATGTGGATTGACCTTAACTTGAATAAGGATGCTATTATGAAATTCGGTATAGACTGTCGAGGTGGAAATGATTGAATAAGATACCCTTATCAGGGATATATGACTTTATTTATCCATGGAAGGATGCTTGTACCTTTTTAAAGGTGGAATTAAGGATAGAATATCGGTAACTTAAAACGAATCCTAGGGGAATGCATAAAGGTTGGCATTTCACCCTTAATAGGGATAGTATGAGTTTTGATATTATGAATTGGAAAGGATTAAGGTAATAATAACCTTTAAGGACCAGTGGAGAAATTTTTCAGAAGTATATAGACAATGGTTCTAGTATTAGTAAATGGTATTTTGATATGCCCTGTATATAGGGAATACAGGAGGAACGATTGAAGGATAACCTTAGAGGTTTTACAAGGAGAAAGGAAATATTCGAAATTCTCAAGAATAAAAATGTTGATGAAGGAAATATGACATAATTATAATGATGCCAAGTGGAGCACGTGTTAAACCACGAGAAAGTATGGATCGAACCAGTAAAGGTTGAAATTGTTCAGGGCAATTAGGACCTAAGATAAAAGATGTTCTAAGTATGATTGAGAGTCAGTCGTGACAGTGATTAACCTCTAAAGATTGAGGTAATACCTTATGGAAAAATGGTGATATTTTTTTTATTTACTCATCAGATATTAAAGAAAAGCATTTTCACATAAGCTGTGATTGAAATAAGGTAGAAAATTTATTTGGAGGTGGTTAAAATGACATTGACTGTAAGGAAATTTTACTATCAGGAAAGGCCAAAGAGGTGGCCGACACTTTAAAGGTAAGAGGATAATTATAGGCGCTTGTACCAAAGGAATACAGTGATGATGGTTAAAGCTATGAAGGTTGTATTATGGTTTGGAAGATTGACATTCCTTCTGATGACTGTGCAATACCCAACCGTAATAGTAGTTGGTAAAGGTTTAATGCGTGTAATCGCCATGAGCGGGCTATCTATCTCAGGAGATACTATCTTGAGAATGAGCCTGGACCATGTTTCAAAAAAAATAAATAAATAAATAAATAAAGGACTAAACAAACCTTTGAGTTAAGTCTTCTATTGAAGGGATATGATTAAGAATGGTATTAACCTGCTATCATTGCTTTCATTGAAACTCTTCTGCAATTTTATCTGCTTCACGTCATGAATGTACGTCAGGATCAGGAGTGTTCTTCATGAATCAAGAACGGTGATCATGTTACCTCCTTAGAAGAATTCGATATGATATGAATGGACTCCGTATGGTTAGCTATTAAAACTTCATGGAAAACGAATGACTGCAGTAGGTCAACAGTGGGCCATAATAATGCAGGAATGATTCTGAGAGTAATGAGCTGATTACTTACAACCATGAGAGTTGTATTGGAATGGATGTTGAGAGTAAGTACCACTAATCGGGTCGTGGTGGTGTATAAGTTATCATTGATAGACTAATTAAGTCGATTATCTACCTATGATATATTTATTCCTTCTTATCGATAAAGAGTAGTATTACCCATACGAAGAAGGTTGCGGTATAGAAATGGATTCTAGTAACGATGAGGTCTAGAATGAGATCCCAGATTCGATTTTCGATATCGAGGGAGTTTCAAAGGTGATTGTGTATAAGCTCGAGGAAGAGCATGGGTCCATAGAATGATGGACGGAATGGCGAAAATATTTAGGCATGTGAAATGCGATGCTATAATACTTGATGTTGATATAAATACATATATGTTTTGTTCTCCTATGACAAACCTCTATAGTTCAGAGGTAGGTTCCAAGCCATAAATTTTGTGGCAGTATATTTTTTTCATATATACAATTCTCTTCAATTCGTTCTTTTCTCTACTTTTCATTTCATGTAAGCTGAGAAGAACAACCCTTCCAGAAAGGGGAGGTATTGCTGAATGACTATCTATCTGTGTGATAGAAGCCTAGTAGAATACCATCTATTGTTTAATTGCTTGTCAAGTACTAAAGGCTGGCCACCTTCTGTACTAATTATGCAATATAACAAGTGTTCATGATCATAGTGATCTCTCAATAAATTCTTTTACTTCTATATGAAGGACTAAGCTTTCGAAGATAGAAGCAGCTGAAAAAGGAGTAGTAAAGTTGTGGTGGTATGCGGAATGGAAACACATTCGTGATACTAAGGTTGACGAGGTTATTAAAAGGTTATAGAACGCTAACGAGCAAAAGTATAACCAGTATAAAATTAGGAACGGAAGGTAGTAGCGATTACGAACTGGAAAAGAATGGGTATTGAGAAGCAAAAGCTCTAATGCTAAAAGCTATAATGAGAGTCTGTGCAATAGACTTGAAAGAAATTGGAATGATCACTTAACACGGATTGAGTTTTCTTACGATAATAGATCTTATGTCATTATCGAGTTGTCGCCTTATGAGATCCTTGAGGGAAGACAATATCGATCTCCCTTATGTTAGGATGAAGTTGTAGAGCGCAAGATGCTCGGAACCGCAGTAGTCCAAAGGACCAAGGATATAATAGATCTAATCAGAGGACGGCTGGTAGTAACCCAAGATGGACATAAGAAGTATGTTGATTTGACACGAAAGGACAAAAAATAGGAAGTAGGGGACCTAGTGTTGTTAAAGGTATCCCCTTGGAAACCCTTGGAAAGGATTGATGAGATTCGGAAAGAAAGGAAAGCTAAGTCCACAATTTGTCGGACCCTTGGATATATTAAGAAGTATTGGGAAGTTAGCATATGAGCTAGCCTTACCCCAGATAGCAAGTCATAACGTGTTTCACGTATCAATGCTAAGAAAGTATCCCTATTCATTTTCTATCTGATTCCGGGACGGAATCCTTTTAAGGAGGGGAGACTGTAATAACCCCAATTTTCTGAATTTTTGAAACCCGGATGAATAGTAACTTTTGCTGACAATGCTGATTAAGAAAAATTATCAGACCACGATATATAGGAGTACTGTTATGGAAATTCTAAGATCGTATTAGTATTCCATAAAGAAAATAACTGTATGTAAAAGCTGTCAGATTTTGAAAACGAGCACTTTTATTTTTCCCCGAGATTTCCACCAGACATTAAGGGATTTAAGGAATTAATATTAAGATGAAGGATTTTAAATTCAAGGATTATAAAGGAGAATTAATTTAGGTATTAAAAATACCAAGAAGATTTTATCAATAAAACCATTAAGGTATTTAACCAAATGATCAACGAGATTGAGTGATAACCGGACAAAGAAATGAATAACGACTCTTGTAAATACCTTTGCAAGTGGCAAGGCAAGTGGATGGTTGATCAAACAAGAAACCAAGTGATAGTTAGGAAGGAATGGCTAGTTAATTATATAGTTAACTAGGGATGATCTCATCTCACCACAAATCACCAACACATGGCAAATGGTGAGATCATCTTCCACTAACTCATTTGTTTATTATTAACCTAGCAAAATATCAAGACAACCCATCATTATCCACCACATTATTCCACCAACACAAGAAAGCAAAAGCATTTCCTCCCCCATTTCCATTGCTCTCGGCCAAAACAGAATCAGCACACTAAAACTGCTGTATCTCCTTCATTTCTCACTCAAATATTGTGTTCTATAGCTCATTGGAAAGGTATTGAGATGGCCTACAACTCTTGTTCACAAGTCTCGTCCAAATAATCATCGTAAGACCCTCATTTTTACAGTTCTTTAAATCGGACTTTTAGAAACTTCAAAGCCTAACTTTGTGTTCTTGATTTCTTTGGAAAGATCAAGCTTGTAGGAGGCTCCCTAAGGCTTCCTAGCAACTTAACACCTCCCAAGGAAGGTATAAACTTCAAACCCTAGCCTTTACTTTATTTGTTAGTAATTTTAATGGTTGGTTTTGTGAAATGAGAAGCATGGATTGTGATTATTAGTAGTTTGGTTTGATTTGGAAGTGTTTTGGTAATTGAAGCTTGATTATAGTTCATAGGTCTTGATTGTGGTTGTTTGAGTTGAAAACCTTGGAGATTATGGACTGATGTGGTATGGTTTAAGTGAAGTTTTGTTTTATTGATGGTTATGAGTTGGTTGGTGGTTAATTGGAGTAGTTTAAACATTGGTAATCGCGTAAACATAGCCGTCGTAATGTCCGATTTACTTTAGACTGCTTTTGTTCATAACATTTGGACCCGAGAACTCCCTGCTAGATTATAACCATTGCCATGTTTAGATAGTTCATGTTACGAGCTTCCTTTTGATATGTAGTTCGTTTAATTCCGATGTACGGTTTAGGAGAAACGACCGTTTTAAGTAACGGCGTTTCGCGAACGAAACTTTTCACCTCGCCTTACTGTGAAACATAGGTTAAAGACCAAAAAGGGTTAATTAGTGTATGAAACAATTATGGTAAGAGTGTTAGGCAGTTGGTAAGACACTCGCGAAGGAATCGCATTAAAACTTGTAATGGTTAAATTATAAAAAATGGTGGAGCCGAGGGTACTCGAGTGACTTAAGAGAATCAGTAAGCGCAAAGCGAGCGTTAGAGTCTAAGGTAGTTAGAGTATAGATTTACAAGTGACTTTGGTCTAATTCCAACTTACTTGTTGTTTATAGGTTACCAGACTCGTCCCGAGCCTTTTATCACCCCCAGTCGCTCAGGCAAGTTTTCTACCCGTTATACTGTTGTTGTGATGTATATATGTATATGCATGATCTTGCGATAAATGCATATTTGTTATTAGCAAATTCTTGCGATATATTGTAGCATGTGATATGGTATATATGCATGCCTGTTTCATATTCTTGAATTATATATCTGTTGGTTAAAATGCTTATAGTTGCATAATACCTATGCTAGAGATAAGCGGTATTTGAGTTTACCCTTAATATAGGCGATCAAAAGGTGAACTTTTTCTAAAATCGGGAGGCGAGGCTCCTGAGTATAATATATATTTATATATATATATATATTGATATAGTTTTTAAAACTATTAATCGAATAAGGTTTATTCGATAACTTTATTTTATTTAATGAATATTATTACGAATATTCATTCGAGGGCTTATGACTTCTTTATTTTATTAAATGAATATTATTTTGAATATTCATTCGAGGGCTTATGACTTCTTTATTTTATTAAATGAATATTATTTTGAATATTCATTCGAGGGCTTATGACTTCTTTATTTTATTAAATGAATATTATTTTGAATATTCATTCGAGGACTTATGACTCCTTTTATTTTATTATTTGAATATTATTTGAATATTCATTCGAGGGCTTATGACTCCTTTATATTATTTATTGAATATTATTTGAATATTCATTCGAGGGCTTATGACTCAGTTTATATTATTTAATGAATATTATTTGAATATTCATTTGAGGATCTATGACTCCGATTATTTGCTGAGATATATTCTTTATTTTATTAAAGAATAAGGTGTCGATAATCAAACTTATCTTCGATTATTCAAATAAAGATAGTACTTTCGTATAAGTATATCTTTGGTTATTTAATACTCATTTCAAGTATAAGTTTTAAAACTTCTACTTCAATTATTTTTATAAAGATTATTCTTTATGGGAATATTATTTAAATAATAATATTCAGATATTTTCTAATATATTGGGACTGATTCTTTAAATCAGCATTACTCCAAACACTCTTTAAAGTGTTTTCGAGTCTTCAAAATGATTTTTAAAAGTTAGAGCGGATCCCAAAACTCATTTTTATATTTAAGATCTTCCTTTTAAAGGGGATTTAAATACTCGTTCAAAACTTGAGGGATCCGGCTCAGTGGTGTATTTTACATTCGCAACGAGGTTGCTGTTTTGAGAAAACATCTTGATTACTTGCCCATCGTTCGGGAAGTAAGTTCATCTATTTGAGTCGGCATAAGCAACATGGGCTCAGTGGGCGTCCATGAAAGTGTAAGTGGCTCAGTGGGAGTCCATCAAATGCGTAAGTGGCTGAGTGGCAGTCCAGCATAAGGTCCTATTGCGGCCAGGGTGATGACCAGTGGGGAATTCGTCCATCTACTAGTAGAAAAGGTTACTTATTGGTATCTTTGCCTGATCAGCAAGATATCAGGTTTATGCCAAGGTTTTCTCCTTTCCAAATTCATTGGATATTGCAACTCTGTTTATAATTTTCATAACAGAGGTTTTCAAGGAGTGTATGAAATGTATATATATGGGTGTATATATATATCGGGATTTAATGAAGTATCTCGTAACTTCATTATTTATAATGATATTCAAAGATTGAATCTATTCAAATCTTGTCTTGTAGTCTCATCTATATGATGAACTTTTGAACTGATTATAACTTGAACGGTGGTAGTTCAAGTAATATTTGGAAAAGATATAAGTATATTGGAGTATCTTGTAACTTCATCTTTTAAACTTATATCTAGTAAATGATTATCTTATGCATGACAAAGATTTTCAGAAAAACGTTGAGACAAGGTTAGATATATGAGATCACCTTGCAACAATATTTTTATACAGTTATACACTGGAACTCTGTGTGTATTATGCATGGAAGAGGACTTCCCATATTTTGAAAAGTATATATGTATATATACTGAATATTTTGCGACTTCATCGCATTAAGATATCAAACTTGGTTCATTTCTTTTGACCAAGACTTTCATGAGTACTATGAGAAGACTCATATATTGTAAATTATTATACATATTATTTTGGTGGGCTTGCTACTCACCCTTGCTTTCTTCTTTCATCACACAACATCAGATAGATAAGATGAACATGACCAAGCTCCCAATTCTCGAGCGGATAGGAAACGTTCTGCAGCTTCCTATAGGCATTGAAGTCGCTGTAGCTAAGGTGGGAACTACCAATAGACTAGGCTTCAACTTTTGATGTACCAGATTTATGTATACTTATGAATTGTAATAATGGCAAAGAAAATGTAAATTTATTCAGAAAACCTTTTAAGGTGTATTGGCAGATAATTGTGGAATAAAATGACTTGTGATTATTTTTGGATGTTCATCTCTGAGACTATAACGTGTGGTGTGTGTGTTTATTATGGGGTCACAGTACAGAGTAGTTGATTAATTATTAAGATTGGGTGTTATTAAGGGAAATGGAACTCGTGACAACCCGGATCCCCAACCCCGGATTTGGGGGTGTTACAGAAAGCTTGGAAATATATCTAGACCTTCAAGGAACTAGATAAATCTGCTCAGGCTAGAGGAGCATCTTGAAAATGACTGTGAGCAAAACTTTGTACATTTTGTTAATTGAAACACTTTACAGTTTTATCTATCTACTTTCAAAGTTGTATTTTTAGGGTGTTTTGTTATCATCCAGTATCTCTTAATTTATGGCTACAATTCCAGTAGACATAAATTGGGGGAGATTGTTGTGTATATGTTGTGTACTTGATGATTTCATGAACAAAATACCTTGGTAGATTTTACTTAGTGAAAATGTAGCAGTCGACGGATAAGGATTATAGTCCCGACGGATAACTCATTTTAGTCCCGACGGATGATGACTTATTATCCATCGAGTGAGTAGCTTATGTAACAATAAGTTTGTAGCACATTTCTGTATACACATTGTTTAGAATCTGTAGTAGTACCTAAGTCATGCTGACTTTAACTAGATATGCAGAATAGGTTGATTAATTATACATAGATGATGTCTTATAATTCTGCATAAATGAAATGAAGTCAAGTGCCTGATTGCTACCCGACGGATAAACAACAATGAATTCTACGGATGATCAACAACCCGACGGATGATCAATAACTCGACAGATGATCATGAACCCGACGGATAAAGAATTCAAATATATGTTGACATTGACAACACAGTCACATGCGTCGAGTGTATGCAAATGGAATGCGATAGCCTATTCAACTGGGTTTTCGAGAACAAAGAAGCATTGCCATTTCCATGGTATTATGAAGATATTCAAAGATGCTGGAATAGAGTAATGAAGTAGCATTGTATTAGACTTGATAGTTTTTGTTTTATTATCCTGTCTTATTACTTTGTAATCTTGGTGATATATAAACCAATAAGCAGTAAATAGAATTGTAACTAAGGAACTAAGAAACTCAGATAGAGAGAGAGAAACATTTGTAAGCTGCATTATTAGCATTTCTCTCATTCTTAGTTGTTATCATTTTTAAGCAGCTGTGAGCTTTTTGCACACAGAGTTCTCTCAATATATATTATATATCTCTGGTCGAATCATTCAAATCCACCAGAAAGTTTTTAAAGACTCTTGTTTTTAATTACTTCTGTTTTGATTCATTTCAAGTAACTATTCCGCATTCTGCTAATCAATTCACACTTATATATATATTTGAGTTAGAACATTTTTATTCAAGAAAAAGTTTCAAGAATTCCATTTAACCCCCCTTCTATAATTCTTGTTACATTGTTAAGGGACTAACATCACAGAACATTCAAAATACTGTCAGAGTATATAGAATCACATCAGATAACAATCAGTATTTAATATATTATAATTTAAGCACAGATTACATAGAGATCAGACAATCTGTAAACACTGATCATAAAGTCTGATGCATGAGAGCAAAAACTAAGCAGATTTTGAGAAAGATCCAGAAACCATTCCAAGTTCAATTACCAGTCTTGTAAAAGTAGCTTCCATAGTGGTTTTGTGAAGATATCTGCTAGTTGTTGATTTGTTGGGACAAAATGCAATTCCACTGTACCTTCCATCACATGTTCCCTTATGAAATGGTACCTAATGCTGATGTGCTTTGTCATTGAGTGTTGAACTGGATTACCTGTCATAGCAATAGCACTTTGATTATCACGGTAAATGGGTATTTTAGAAAATTCTAACCCATAGTCCAGTAACTGATTCTTCATCCAAAGAATCTGTGCACAACAGCTTCCTGCAGTAATATATTTTGCTCCTGCAGTTGATATGGAAATTGACTTCTGTTTCTTCCTAAACCAAGAAACTAATCTGCCTCCAAAAAATTGGCAGCTTCCACTAGTGTTTTTCCTGTCTATTTTGTATCCTGCAAAATCTGCATCTGAGTAACCTATTAGCTTAAAATCTGATTCTTTAGGATACCACAATCCTAGATCAGATGTACCCTTAAGGTACTTGAAAATTCTTTTCACAGCTATTAGATGAGGTTCTCTTGGATCAGCCTGAAATCTTGCACAAAGACAGGTAGCGTACATGATATCAGGTCTACTTGCAGTTAAATAGAGTAAAGAGCCAATCATACCTCTGTAGTTAGTAATATCTATTGATGCTCTAGTATCTTTATCTAACTTGGTTGCAGTGGCCATGGGAGTGGATGCAGTTGAACTGTCTTGCATTCCAAATTTCTTGAGTAAATTTCTGGTGTACTTGGATTGATATATGAAAGTACCTTCTTCATTTTGCTTGACTTGAAGTCCTAGAAAATAGCTAAGTTCTCCCATCATACTCATTTGATATCTTGACTGCATTAGCTTTGCAGACCTTTCACAGAGTTTGGCATTTATAGAACCAAAGATGATATCATCAACATATATCTGTACCAGAAGTAAGTCCTTTCCATGGTTGAGGTAGAATAGAGTTTTGTCAATTGTGCCTCTGGTAAATCCACTTTCCAGAAAGAATTGATCTAAAGTCTCATACCATGCCCTTGGATCTACAAGGCCTGGAGGTTGTTCAACATATACCTCTTCTTCCAATTCCCCATTGAGAAAAGCACTTTTCACATCCATTTGAAAGACTTTAAACTTCTTGTGAGCAATATAAGCCAAAAAGATTCTTATGGCTTCCAATCTAGCAACTGGAGCAAATATTACATCATAGTCAATACCCTCCTGTTGAGAGTAACCTTTAGCAACCAGCCTTGCTTTGTTCCTTGTAATTATGCCATCACTGTCAGTTTTATTTCTGAACACCCATTTTGTGCCAACTATGGATTTGTTCTTTGGTCTTGGCACTAGTGTCCAGACTTTATTTCTTTCAAATTCATTTAACTCTTCCTGCATTGCTTGTACCCAATCATCATCTTGAAGAGCTTCATCCACTTTTTTTGGTTTAGTCTGAGATAGAAAGGAATGATAGAGACATTCAATTGATGTTGCTATTCTAGTTCTGACACCTGCTTCAGGACCTCCAATTATCAAGTCAGGTGTATGTGCTTTAGTCCACTTCCTTGCAGATGGAAGTTGATCTCTAGAACTGGATCCTCCCCCATGATTCATGCTGTCTCCATTAGCATTTTCTGATGCTCCCCCTGAAGTTATGCTCTCTGAAATTTCAGAATTTGAGTTGGATCCTTCAGGAATTGAAAAATCAGAGTTTTCGAAATTATCAGAATTTGGCTCATCAGAACTTGAAGAGCCAATGACAGGTTCTGATACTTCTTGAGAGTCTTAAGATGTGGTAGGATCATCAGCTTGCTCCCCCTGAACAGGTGCATTTTCCCTTGGAGTAGTTACCACAGTTTCAATGACATCAGAATTTAACCCGTTAGAACTTACAGAATCAGGATTTAGGTCATCAGAATTTACAAAATCAGAATTTAAATCTTCATTTTCAAATCTCAGTTGATCATGATCATTGAAATCTTCAAGTCCAGTATTCTTTTTATCATCAAAAGAGACATTGATAGATTCCATGACAACCCTTGTTCTTCAATTGTAGACTCTGAATGCTTTTGTGGAAAGTGGATATCCAACAAAAATTCCTTCATCAGCTTTTAGATCAAACTTTGACAGCTGTTCAGGATGAGTCTTTAGAAGAAAACACTTGCATCCAAATACATGAAAGTATTTCAGATTTGGCTTCTTTTTTTTCACCATCTCATGTGGTGTTTTTCCATGCTTGTTTATGAGTGTAGCATTCTGTGTAAAACAAGCAGTCTGCACAGCTTCAGCCCAAAAGTAGGTTGGTAGATTTGCTTCATCAAGCATAGTTCGTGTAGCTTCAATGAGAGTCCTGTTCTTTCTTTCTACAACTCCATTTTGCTGTGGAATTCCAGGGGCGGAAAATTCCTTCTTTATTCCATGCTCTTCGCAGAACTCTTCCATGATTGAATTCTTGAACTCAGTGCCATTATCACTTCTTATTATTTTAACAGAATCTTTGACCAACTTATCCAGCTGTCTGACATGATCACTTAGAGTAGATACAGTTTCAGTCTTCTTGTGCAAGGAATACACCCAAGTGTATCTTGTGAACTCATCCACTATAACCATAGCATATTTCTTCTTTGCAATGGACATGACATTGACTGGACCAAATAGATCAACATGCAGTAAGTGATAAGGCTCAAGAATTGAGGATTCGGTTTTGCTCTTGAATGAAGATTTTCTTTGTTTTGCCTTTTGACATGAATCACAAAGGCCATCAGGAGCAAATACTGATTTTGGCAGTCCTCTCACGACATCTTTCTTTACTAGCTCATTTATGTTGTTGAAATTTAAATGAGAGAGTCTCTTGTGCCAATTCGAGCTTTCTTCAATTGATGCTCTACTCAACAGATAGATTGCAGAACCATCAGAATTTGTTGAAAGTCTGGCTTCATATATGTTACCATATCTGTAACCTTTCAGAACCACTTTGCCTGTAGAATTACTTACAACTTCACAGTGTTCTTCAAAGAAATCCACATGATAACCTCTATCAAAGATTTGACTCACACTTAGCAGATTGTGTTTAAGTCCTGACACAAGAGTATTGATTTAATTATGATATTCCTAAGATTGATATTGCCATATTCCAGAGTCTTTCCCATGTTGCCATCTCCATAAGAAACTCCTGAGCCATCTTTCTCCACAAAGTCTGATAGCAGGGCTTTATTTCCAGTTATATGTCCTAAACATCCACTGTCCAGAACTAGGATGTTTTTCATGTTGCCCTGCAATCACAAAGACCATTATTGGTTAGTTTTAAGGACCTAGACTTGCTTGGATCCTTTGGCCTTTTTAAGTTTGTTAGCATTTGCAGCGGATTTATTTTCAGAGTTTATGCTAACTTGCTTCTTATCAGACTTTATATCAGACTTTGTATCAGAATTTATACTAGAAGGAACTACACTAACTTTCTTCAAAGAAGGTTTTATTTGATAATAATCATAGTATAAACTATGATATTCCTTACAAGTATAAATAGAATACCATAAACTACCAAAATGAAAACAAGGATTTTGTGGTTTAAACCTAACAGACTGACTCTTAATTCATGATCTAGGAGGTAAAAAGTTTATATCTTTATTTTTCCTGCAAAAAGAAGCAAGATTTTTAGAGTTTCCACAGTTATAACATTTCTTTATAGGAGCATTAGGAACAAGCATATAATTACTGCTTTTATTCACACCTTCATTTCCATTCCTATTTTTCCTAGCTTCCTTTACCTTGTTCACATTTCTAATCTCTTTAAGCTTATGCTTAAGCTGCTTCTTTGCAATTAAATCTATGTTTACTGAAGCTAGTTTGTCCTGTTTTAATTTGTCAGAAGTTGACTTTTCTTTGACTTCTGTTTTAGAATCAGACTTTGACACATCAGTTTTTGTTACAAATTTAACAGGATTAACTTTAGGCTTTTCAGCTTTCTTGGTAAAGTTTGGTTTAGGTGACTCAATTTCCTTTTCTTCTCTATCATCTAGGTAACCTAGACCTTCTTTCCAATTTCCATTTTCTAAGATTTTCTGAGTTGTTCTTCCAGAGTTAGTCCAAGTTTTGATTATCTCCTTTTCCTTTTCCAGTTCAGATTTAAGAGATTTATTCAATTTTAGCACTTCATCTCTAACATATAAAGCATCATCTCTTTCGTTCGGAGTTTGATGGAACATAACTAACTCTTTTTCTAAATAGTCATTTCTGTTTCTAAGAGTAAGACTTTCAGATGTTAATCTTTTATTTGTTAAAGTCTGATGTATAAAACTAATGAACATTATTTTCAGATATAATCTTAGCTCAGAAATATCATCTGTATGAAAAGTAAGAGTTGATTGAGGTACCTTTAATTCAGCAGCATCAGTACTGCTATCAGCATTTGCCATTAAGGCATAGTTCACCTCATCATCAGAATCTGAAGTGTCTACCCAGTTTTTCTTCTTTGTGATAAGTGCATGTCCTTTATCACCTTTTTCTTTCTTGCAGTCAGGAGAGATGTGGCCTCTTTCACCACAGTTGTAGCATTTGACACTTGAGTTGTCTCCTCTGTCAGACTTTCCTCCTTTGCCTTCAGACTTTCTGAACCCTTTCTTTTTAGAACTTCCACCTTTTCTTGAAAACTTCTTGCCCTTTCTGAATTTCTTATAGGCAATATTTGTGATATCCTTCACCATAAGAGCACACAGTTGCATCATCTCTGCATCAACATCAACTTCAGATAAATTTCAGATTCTGAATCATCATCATCAGAATATGATGACTCTGAATCAGATTGTATGATGAGAGCCTTTCATTTGCCCCTCTTTGAGATAACCACTTTAGGAGCTTCTTCCTCAGCTTTAAGAGCAGCTGTCTTTGACTTTCTTCCATGCCTTTTGCTCCTTTGATCCATCTCAAGTTCATGAGTCTTGAGCATACCATAAATTTCATAAAGAGTAGTTTCAGCAAGGTCATAGTTGTCTCTTATGGTAGTAGACTTCAAATCCCAATTTTCAGAAAGAGCTAAAAGGAACTTTAGATTTGAATCTTCAAGATCATATTCCTTGTCCACCAGTGACAGATCATTCAAGAGTTTGGCAAACCTGTCATATAAATCATTTAATGATTCATCAGCTTTTGAGTCAAAGTGCTCAGACTCTTGTGTGAGTATAGTCTTCCTGTTCTTTTTGATTGCATCAGTTCCCTAGCATCTTGTCTCCAAAGCATCCCATATCCCCTTTGCAGTCTTGCATCCAATTACCCTGTTTGACATGACATTGTCAATTGCACTATGAAGCAGATGCCTTACCCTTGCATTCTTGGCAATAGATGAGATGTCTTCAGTTGTGTACTCACTTTTCTCCTTTGGTATCATCTTTGCTGGTTGATCAGCAACTACAACAGAAAGTTTGGTAGGCTTATATGGTCTATCATTGATTCTATTAAGGTATTCTGGATCTGTGGCTTCCAGAAACATAGCCATCTTCACTTTCCATATAGGATACTCAAATGCTCTCAGTATGGGAACCCTAATAGTTTCATATCGACTGTGGGTTTGATTGTTTTGAGTATCTTGAGTTTTGGTTGGCTTAGGTGGGGTTTGTATTTCTTCAGACATGATTGTAAACTGGATCTTACTGTTTGTAAATCAACAGAGAGACTCTGATACCACTTGTTAGGTCACACAACACTATAGAAGGGGGTTGAATATAGTGTTTATACAATAAAATCGATTTATCAACACAAGTATGTAACGGTAATCAAGTATATTCAATATAATAAACTCTGTTAAAATAGAACAGTTGTTCTCTCTCAGTGATGAACAATATCACTAAGAGCTGCTAGGTTACAATGTTTAATCTTCCTCGTGAATGATAACACATATAGTGTAAACACTAAGTTGTGTTTATATAGTACACAATTACAAGATATCTTCTAATTGATATGGAATATAATTCTGTCTCCTAAAATATATCAATCGGATATTATCTTCTACAAGTCTTCTAGTCTTCTAACTCTTCATGCATATCTTCTATTATTTTAGTCACGATCCTTTCCTGTAAATCAGCTGCTTTCCCTATCTGAAGTATTCGCACTTAAGTCCTGATATAAATCCCGACGGCTTTAAGTTCTGATATAAGTTCTGATTTCAGTAAGTTCTGATTTCCAGTAAGTCCTGATATTAAGCTCTGAAACTAAACACAACAGATTAGACATGACATCACAAATATATCTAACACATTATACTGACATTTTGTTCGGTACGAGAAATTTGAGATTGAGCCGAGACATCTTCTACTTCATATATATATATATATATTAAATTTTGATCACATTATACTTATATATATTGGAATTACGCACATTATAATAAATAACAACATATTCAACTCAGAGATCACGAAGAATAAAAATATATGTTTTCACCAGAATCGTCAAATCCGGAAAAAGAATGATAATAAATGTAACACAATAACGTCACTTAAGCGTATAATCATTGAGTCTAAATTACTTCCTTTAATATCTTTGTATACTTTAAATAAATTATTAGGGATTGCATATTTTATTTTTTGACACCAAAAAACTGACATTTCAAAAATTATATACATCTTATTCCGATATTGCTAGAAAAGAGCCGTGTCTTACATGTGATATTATACTAGTTTAACTCAAACCATAAACCATATTTAAATTTAAATTTTAAGTCGGTTCAAAATGAAATAAATTTATATAGAAAATATAATATACCTCACTCAGTGATAATCTTACAAATAATGTGATTTTTAATTTTGGGGCACATATATGTATGGAGAGCCACATATTATTATATAAAAAAGTTGTCTATCTGTAAATTGATTTCTTAGCATATTTGGAAAATGTTGGGAAAATTTAAAATATCTGACATTTCTTCACAAATATATTTTAAATTTTATTGTATGATGTGATAAACATATAGCAAATATTGATTTGAGAAGCACATTTATGTACGGGGATCTCATATCATTATTAAAAAAATATTATATATACATTAATGATCATATAAAAAAATAATTTAAAATCTCTAACATAATTCGAGTACTCACTCGCATATTCTAATTTGTGACAATATACACAAAGCAATAAACAATCATACAACTGTTGCACGATATTCCAAAACTGGGGCTTGCTTTGTAGAAATACTTCCAAGAATATGAATGGCTTGCTTTGTAGAAATACTTCCAAGAATATGAATAATTTTGTATTATTAATAAATATGGGTAATTTAGAGAAGAAATCATGATTTCTATTTTAAATTAATTCCATGAAATCAACCAAACTTAAGATGCAAGTAGAATGAGGTGGACCCAGAAAAGGGAGCCCACACGCAGCAATCACCGCATTAGGAGTAGCAGTAGGACCCATAGAGTCATATACTAATAAAACTAGTAACTCCGACGTATTAGTCTTACCTGTCTACAACTCATTCTCCCTAGTAGCATCCCATAATGTTTCCCCCATCATCGCAACTTGCCATATATAGATATCTATATATTCACTCTCTTCCTTGTATTGGTCTTAACCCAAAACAAATGGCTCATAATTTAGGTGACCCCGAGTTTTGGCTTCCTCCCATGTTCCTCTCTGACGATTCTGTCTCCGATTTTAACAACACTGAGTTGCTTGTCTCCGACTCCAACTCTGGCTTTAGTTCCCCTCTTGATTCTTCCACAGAGACAGAGAGTGATGAGGATGAGTTCCTTAACGAGTTGACTCGGAGGCTCACTAACTCCATTAACCTCTGCCCCCATATTTGGAAACCAAAACCAAATCATGGTCTTCTGCCTTGTGACAAAGCAGATACGGTACTACTACTAGTTCTCTTTTTTTGCATACATATTTCTTAATTAATTTTATTTTAGGGCCGTATAGATAATAAGATTACAATTCGTTTAATGCAAAGTTAATATATTTTGGTATTGAAATCTGGTTGGTTACTGATAAATGTATCATGATTGTAGTTATGGAAGACCTCTAAATCCCCGCAATCCGAATTGGCTAAAAGAACAAGGCTTCAACAAGAAACTAGTAGGGGATATCTCCAATTTCGGGCTACTCCTCAAAAGCTCTGCCTCAACTCTGTTCCCTCGAATACCAATAATCATGAATACCATTCAAATCAGGGCATATTATATCAACCACTAGATCAAAATGGCAATGGCAATGGCAATGGGCGTGCAGTCGGTTTATCTCCATCTGCTTGGCCTAGTCTGCAACAATCTCAACCTCATAAACAACCATTCCATGCTCCTTGGACCAGTCCTGCTATTCTGATGAATAGTAATTTTCCCAAACGAGAATGTTCGGGTACTGGCGTCTTCTTGCCTATGCCACGTCATGTTGCAACAACTCCTGGTGAGACGCCTCGAAAGAAGCAGTCTGCAGGTACATATATTTTGATTCTTATGCCAAAATTATTTTGTGACCCTAGAAACCAGAATGAAACATAACGAATTTGGGTGAAGTGTTAAGATAAATAATAATAATTAAATAATGATGACTTTGTTAATATAATTATTATTTTTCCTTAAATTTTATGTCTGAGAATAGAGTATATTGTGTAGTCTTATATAAATGCAAAGTCCTTAAGTATGATTTGATTTGGGATGCAGTAGCTGCGAAGCAAAGAAATGTAGCGACACAATCACAACAGAGAAGGGATAATAAATCAGGGACGGTGAAGAATGAAATCCGGCTTCCTCAGGAGTGGACTTACTGACAAATTGAGAAATTAATGTTTAATTAATTAGTTATTCTATTTATGTACAAGGAGAGGAGAGGCTGTCAAGTCAACTGTCATGGATAATAAAAAAAAGAAGATGAAAGTTGGGTATTGAAATTTATAGTGATGCTAGTAGTTTGGAATTGGAAGTAGTAGAAGCCAAGAATTCATAATAAAAACTTTCGTTTGTTTAGTGAAGGAAGGGGGGACCTTTTTTTGGGTTAGTGGAATAGCGGCATGTCGGTGCAGATTTACAGACTGTGATTGTCGGTTTCCCCCCTTTTGTTAGTATTTTATTTCAATAATATCTCCGTATTTAATAACGCCTTGCTTTTACTTTACATATTTCACATTTACACTTTCATCTTTTTTTCTTAAACACTATTGTAATGATGATACGATGAAATGAATTCTCTTTAATTAGAATGCGGTTTAATGCAACTCGGGCCTATCTTATTAATTATATTTTTTTACTTGTATAATTTTATATTTTTACAGTAATTACGTTTACAATGATGACGGTTTGCTGCCAAATTTGCTCTTTAATGAGAAACGAGAGACAGAATTTTAACAAAGAAAATAGGTATTAAAACAAATATAACAATAAATAGGCTATGAATCAATTTCATGTTAATCATGTCGTCGTGTTCCTGTTATTTTCATATGTTTACATTCATTAATATTTTGTCAAGTTTTCTTGTCTGCCGACTCGTGTATATGTAATGGATCTTGTCTCTTTTTTCTGTTTTTCCCGAATCATTTCGGATTCTTCATTTAATATTATGAAATATGAATTACTAACAGGGACTTGTGGTGCTAAAAACAATTTCAAAAGCAAAATATATCATAAGAAGTTAATAATTTCCTTAGGATAGAATTATATAAATGTGGGTCTTCCTTGACAGTTTTCACTACTCTCAACAAAGCGAGTTCTTACAAAACAGAATGGGAACATATCTCATATTGTGCCATGTTGGCCTGCGAGTGTAATTACTAATCAGAGAATTTATATATGACGTTTTAGTCTGCGGGGAGCTGGAAACTGAAACCTCATACAGAGGCTGTTTTTAACGAGTTCAGACCGGCGAGGTTGTTGCACTTTAAATAACAAATCTCTTACCCACAAAGCTGATGACGTGGACTCTGGACATTTTAAAAGGGATTTTTTCCATAAATATTCAAGTTTTACGATTTTTTTGTAAAAATATTTTTACTTTTTAGAAACTTATATCTATACTATCTATACTATAATAAATGGAATAAATTATAATTTGGTATGATTTTTTTGTTGATTTGGTTATCTTCATTTATAACCGTCACATCTTTTTAATGAAATGATTATGACCGTTATATTCAAATACTAAAAAAATATACACTACTCAAGCTCTCAGGTTCGAACCCGCCAACAACAAATATTTATATTATTATTTATACACTATTAAAACTCACACGTTCGAAACCCACTAACAACAAATATTTATATTACTACCTCCGTCCCCCTCATTTCTTTACGGTTTTTTTCACATGCTTGACACGTATTTTAATCATAAATTCTCCTCCCGTGGGATTCGAACCTGTGACCAAGAGAATAGTTATCCCTTCTTTAACCAACTGAACCAACCCTTGCGAGTTTCTTTACAGTTTTTTCACATGCTTGACACGTATTTTAATACAACTATAGAGTATATTTCAGTAATTTATTTTTTAATTTTTTTTTGTATAAAAGTTTGAATATTATATTTTTATTTAGAAAAAAAATTTAAAAAAAAATAATGCAACTACATTTAATAAGAGCATTAAAGTGTGTGTTGAGCCCCCGTCTCTCAATTTAAAGAATTGAGTGGGGCGGAGGGAGTATTATTTATACACTAACCATGATTCGGGTTCGAATCTCGCCAACAACAAATATTTATATTATTATTTTTTTATCGTAGGTAACCCGCAGCCGCTACCCTTCGGGTGCGCACGGGATAAACCCTACGGGCTCACGCAATAGTCTGCAAATCACGTCAATCAAGGTAAACCGCATTTAAGCGACATGCTTTGATTTAGGAGGTATAATCATAAATTCTCTTCCCGTGAGATTCGAACCTGTGACCAAGAGGATGGTTATCCCCTCTTTAACCAACTGAGACAACCCTTGCGGACATTATCTTATTATTTATAAATATACTAATAAGGTAATGATCTAAAAAGAAATTTATTATAATTTTAAATAATATAAAAATATTAATGAAGACCCGTGCATCGCACGGGTTGTAAAGCTAGTATTTGTAAAAATACGTTATGCGATTTGATAACAATTTTGTAGCCATGTTTCCAACTTGAATTTCAAAAAATATTTATAAAAATACGTTTTGCATATTTGTAATCATATTTACAACATAATTTGCAACCTAAAATGCGACATAAAATGTAACTGGATACAACCTAAAAACGTTGCATAATTCAAAATAATTGCAACTTATTATGCAATATCATATTTTTGCAAATATTTTCGGAATATGATAATATTTTTGCAAATATTTTCAGAAGTTGATAAAATTGTAATAAATTTCACAAAAAAATATATTTTTGATAAATTTCCTAAAATAAATCAAGATGTATAAATATGAAATAATAACTGGAATTTATGGATCAAAAGAAATAGAATTTAGATATATGATTGGATTTTGGCCTAATAAAATCAATATAGCTTCATGAAAATGGAAACCAATTATATATAAAAAATTAAGATTAGCTAAATTACATCCTTATTATATAATATGAATAAGTGGGATCTTATCCAAAATATTTGGGTAGTTATGGTCCATGTACTGCCAATTTAAAATGGACCACTAAATCTTTAAACAAATTGATCATAGCCATTGGATCTAAAATAAAAGAATATTCTATAATCAATTATAAATATGTACTCTAAATTTAATAGAATATCTTACCTTTTAATGATTTAAACCAAAAAGAGGTAGGTATCCTAAACTGCGTAGAATAATAATGCAAAATTCGTACTAATTTTTTTTTTCTTCAAAATATGAATAATATTTTTTGGACAAACTTTTTAAACAATCACTGAATTCATCAAAATCTGATTTATAGATCTCAAGATATAGCCGAAATAAAATTAAATGAAATTCGGTATTTTTTTTTTGTTTAAACTTTAATTTGTTTTTTTAACAATTTCAAATTAAAAATATTTTTTGAATAAAACATTCATGCATTGTACGCCAAAGTAATTGATGATATCAAGCAAAAACTATCAAAAGTTCACATCAGAACTTATATCAACGGACGATGATGACATCAACGGATGATGTTATCTACGGATAATGATTTCAACGGATGATGTAATCAGTATTTGTCATATCAGTTGATCTTCGATAAGGAAAAGAAAATAGGAACTCAAGGCGGTGAAGGACTTTATCACAAAAGCATTTTATAGGTTTCCTTGTTAATAGAATAGGATTCCTTATACATTGTGTAGTTGTGCTCTATATAAAGCACAGATTTGGTTCATGCTATATGCATTGTGACATTATTATATCTTTCGCATAACCTAGTAGCTCTCAAGTATGTTTTTTCATCCTTTCGAGAGAGTATTTTTGTACTAAGTTTTTATCAATTAATATAGAAACTATTGATTCTATTGAAACTTTGTCGAATTGATTGTATTAACTGTATTGACCTCCCTCTACAGTTGATTAATGGCCTAACCATTGGTATCAGAGGTTGCTGTTAACGTACAAACAATTTAAGATCTGAAAATAATCAACCATGTCAGACAAAGAAGAAGAAACACAGAATCCGAAGCGACCACCCCCAGCCACATCACAGATAAGCAGCAACATGAGTAGGTATGAAGCAATCAAGGTGTCAATCCTGAAAATACATGAATATCCAATCTGGAAAGTTAGGATGACCATTTACTTGGAAGCCACGGATCCTGAATATCTAAAAAGGATCTATGATGGTCCTTATAGACCAATGAAGGTAGCTGTTTCGCTTGCAAGAGAACCAAAGAAGATGATAGACAAAGACAGGAATGACTATTCTCCTGAAGATATCTCATCTATCATGAAGGATGCTAAGGTCAGACATATTCTGCATAGCAGTCTTGATAGTGTTATGTCTAATAGAGTCATTGGATGTAAGACAACAAAAGAGATATGTGATGCTTTAGAAGTAAAGTGTCAAGGTACAACCGCTATCAAGAAGAACAGGAGGACAGTACTTACTCAAGAATATGATCACTTTGACTCAAGGGACAATGAGTCCTTAACTGAGATCTATGACAAATTTCAGAAGTTGTTGAATGACTTATCCCTTGTCAACAAAGAATATCATTTAGAGGACTCAAACTTGAAGTTTCTACTTGTTCTCCCTGAAAAGTGGGACTTTAAAGTCACATCAATAAGGAACAGCGTAATGGAGATTGTTTTCACTAACATATTTGTTGTAGGCACTCTATAAAAAATTCCCTCCTTGAGTCGGTCAAGGAAGGGGATGTACGTGAAAAGCTTGAAAACCTCCAAGGGTATGCCTGATGATTGAAGCCTCCTCATGCATTCAACGGGTATCCTCATTGGGGATGCGGGGTTAACATTGGTGTGTGCTTTGGGAGCTTTATTCTTGCATTCAACGGGTGTCCTCGTTGGACAACTTTGGAGTCATTCTGCATTTTGCACCGAAGAGCTTGGAATCACCTAAGCTGCTATATGGGGGGTTATCCTCATTCGGGGGACAGAGACACATCCGTTATTTGGGTGAACCGTGGCTATACCTGCATTCGTAAATCAAGGAAGATAGTTGTAGAGGAATGTTATCCTTGCATAGGGGGGTGCATTATCCGTGAAATCTTACGATTTTGAACGAGCCTTGGGCCTTCGCGGTTGGGCCTTATAGTTGGATATTCATAAAGCTAGCGGAAGATGGATTTTAGAAGGACTTCTACTAGGCCTAGGAATAACAAGTTTAAGCCCATTAGGTTTCTTCTTTCCCAAGAACTACATCAGGCTTGATCCCTATATAAAGGGTACGTAGGCACATTGAAAGGGGTTGGAAGTTGAGAGCTAAAAATGAGCCACCACTAACCCTAATCAATCTCAGCCCCCAATTCATCACAACCATCACACTCCACTTATTTTTCTAAGAGAAGAACCACCATCATAGATATTGACTCCGGAGATGAACCTCAAATTTTGTTGTTACCAAATTCCTCCGTCAAGAAATTGGCGCTAGAAGGAGGGGCTTCTGATCAAGATCATAATCTTATGAGGAAAAGATGTCTTGCAATCATAATGGAAGTGATAGTGATTCTGAAGGGGATGTTGAGCGCGGCTACACTTAATATGAGCCTTACATGCCCAGAAATGTGGCATATCCTCCACGAGCTCTGGATGTTGGAGGAACAATGCATGTGCTCATCAACAACAGTGATATCTTAGAGCAGCTGTATCGCATGAGAGATACCTTGAATAACTTTAATTCGAGGTTAAACACTGTGGAGTATGGCAAGACGAGGAGAGGCCATCGTTATCCATACTACAGTCATGCTGCTGGAAAATCTCCAGTGGTTGAAGGAAGCACCTAAGATGTTCACGGTCAAGCTAATAGAGGAAATCGTCAGATTATCCCGAGGCGATTGAAGTCTGTTAGGTCCATAATCAACTGTAGAGGGGGGGGTGAATACAGTTTATGCAAATAATTCGAAAAATCTTTAACAGAATCAACAGTTTTTATATTAACAGATAAAAACTGATTACAAACATACTCTCTCAATATGATGAACATATATCCTTGAGAGATGATAGGTTATGCGAATGATATAACAATATTCATAATTCATATAACATGAACCTAATCTGTACTTTATATAGAGCACAGTTACACAATCAATAAGGAATCCTATTATATTACAATAATGAAACCTATTACATATCCATGTATGATTGCTTTTGAGATAAAGTCATTCACCTCCTTGAATTCCTGCTTTCCTTTTCCTCCTCGAATATCTACTGAAGTGACAAATATCGATGGCATCATCTACTGATCATCAAGTACTGATATAAGTACTGATGACGTCACTCTATAGTAAATACTGATACAAGTCTTGATAAGAACTTCTTGATAGTTTCTGTCCAGATATCATCAATTATATCTAACAATCTCCACCAACTTGTGCATTATGAAAATATGTACAAGTTCCAATCGATGATGTCAAAACTATCTAAATACAGTAATCAAGTAAACATACTCATTCTTACTTCAGTGAATATCATACTTTACTCTTCATTCTTAACTCTAACACAGTCTGGAATCTTCAAGAAACTTCCTATGAAGATTCTCTTCCATTACATCCAAATACCATTGCATCCTCTATTTATGTTATTTCAGTTCATCTGTTGATTCATCATTCTGATAGATGGCATCCCTGAGATTATGTAACTTTGAATTTGCAAGAGATATATCATCCAGCTCCAGAAACCCAATTTTCTTTCAATCAGGATTAAAGGTTAAAATTTTAGTCCCTAGACTCATTTCTATCTTGGCTCCTCCAATAGGCATATCAACAACATACTCAGTTTGATCAATGTACTTTGGAATGTAGTTAGATTTGTAAGGCATCCCTCTCTGTTTTAACTGTATCAGGTTCTTTATGAATACATACCATTTGGCAGTTACAGAATTAGTTACCTTGAGAATTGTAGCAATAGGTTCCAATTCCTTCCATGGTTTGCCTCTTAACTGTTCTTGAGTCAACCTTAAATTTCTCCCAGACTCCAGAAAATAAATCATTTTCTCTCCAGCAAGATCAATAATAATTTGAACTGATATGATCTTCTGTAAGTCTTCAAGCATCACATTATCTCTAATTTCTGGCAAATTAGCATTTTTCCTTAAAATTAAAGCATCTCCTACAGATGGATCTAACTCGGGAAAACAGATGAGCCGAGTCTTCCAAGACCACTTGTGATTCCCGGTTTTCTAGTGTGAGAACTTCCACTGTAAATCTGCTTTAATGTTTCAGAAGAATCTCTTCTAGGTGCTGGTTTCTTGCTTCCCCATAGTAGCTTCTTCTTCTCTTCAAGAGTAAGTTCTGGCGTATCAGAGACTATGTCTTTAGAATTAGGATTTAATTAATTAGCTTGAATTGGGTTTGAGAAATCAACAACATGAGTAGAATCAGAGGTTGTGATTGGTTGAATAACAACTTATTCTTTATTAACTTGAGCAATGTCATAGGTTAATTTCAGTTTTTCAGCCCAACCAGCTCTATGAATCTTCCTTCTTTGATGAGCTTAACTGACTTCTTCTTCTTCTTCTTCAACAATTTCATCAGTATCAAAAGATTGAGCAACTTTATAGATTGGATCTATTAGTAATTGTAATTTAGTTGCCTTAGATACTGATTTCTTCTTTGCAGCAACTTTGGCTTTGGGCTTTGAAAGCTTTGACTTCTCTCCTATCTTCTCTTTCCCTTTATTCTTCCTGTTAGCAGTTAAGATAGCTTGAGATCCGAGAGATCTTTCACCCTCTTCCTGACTTAACTCTCTTATGACTACATCTTTGGCTGGTCTGTTAGAAGGATCATCTTTATAAAGATCTTGAGAGATAACAGCAGTATCAGTATTTGTTATCTTCATTAAATTCTTGAAGTCTTCCTCCATTTGCCTTAGTTGTTCTAGATCAACTCCAAGATTTTTTCTTTCAAAGATTCTTCTACTTACCTCAGAGTCAAATGCTTGAATCTTTGGATCCTTGTAGAATAGAGTTGTCTTTCTTCCTTTTACTTTCAGAGTTTGAAGATACTAACTTGCTTCTGCATCATATTCTATCTCCAGAATACCTTGGTCTTCATCAGCAGTTGTAACTTGTAAAGTTTGTTGAGTTTTTGTAGTCACAGTTAGTTCTCTAACTATTCTTTCACTTTTCTTACTTTCTCCACCTTGTCTAGATTGAGACCTAGTGATTGCTTTTGATAAATCACTAATTCCAACTAGCTATTCACCTCTTCTTCTTTCACTATCCTTTTATCCCCCCTTACTACCTCCATAGGATTTTCATCATCAGTATTTGTCAATGTCAGCTGCTTGCATTTAGATTGAACAATTTTCTCCCCCTTTTTGGCATCATCACCAAGCAGTAGAGAAAGAATCAACTCCATTGAATTATGTACCTTTGTAAGTTGTTCAGACATTTGAACTTGCTTAGCTTCCAATCTAGCTTGATTGGGTTCAATTGTAATTTATCTGGCAATAATTGTTGCAATTTGCTTCTGAATTTCCTGATTAGTAGTCTTCCTTGAAGCAATCAATGATTCTTTGATCCGATTCATTTGAGAAATAGTTGCTTCTTGAGCTGTATGTAAGGATCCGCCAACTAGAGTAGATGCTTTCAGATGAGTCAGCATATCAGGATTTTGAATTCTTAGTTCAACTATTTCCAGATATTCAACAACATTTGTTCTGGAAATAGGATAGGTATCATCCTTCCATTTAGCATTCCATATGGCATCAAAATAATCCTGCTTCTTCTTGGCATCTAACTCTTTCAGTTCTTGTTGCCTCACATGAGTAGGCATATCTTCCGGGAAGAAAAGATCATCCTCAGGATCTATAAGAACATTAGAAATATTAGCTTCTTCACCATCATTAGATTCTCCCTTTGCCACTGGATCGTGAACTATCTGCTGAACTTCATCGCCAGCTTCAGCATGTAAGATAGAATTAGAAATTGGTGCAGTATGTTGTCCAGCAGCTTCAGAAGCTTCAATACTAGCAGCAGTAAACTCCACATCTTCAAGAATCATAGATAAATGAACTGGTGCTTCTAAATTTACTTCCAGAACCTCAGTTCCTGTAGAGTGCTGTGGTGGACCTCTAATGGATGAAACTTTATGAATGGACTTTTGTGCTACTACATCATCAGCAACAACATGGATTACATCAGGTGGTGAAATAGTAGAGTGTATGGACTGTTTTTCATAAAAAACAAGGATTGCTACATGTGGTGGAATAGTAGATTGAATGGACTGCAAGAAAGTATCAGTACTTAGACCTGCTGGGAGATTAGCAGCACTTGGTACATCAGAGTTTATCATAGTGTCAACAGACTGTTGTTCAGCAGCTGTTTCTTGTGTACTATGCGCACATGCAAAATATAATAATTATCACTTATTCTCTATATTCTTTTAAAGTAGTCTCACTACTCCTCACACCACAAAGCTCATGACTTTTAATAGTCAGAGTTTCCTCACAAGGATTACTAAATCCTATCCCCTATCTACCTTTCCTTTTCCAGGAATGTTCCTTCATCTCTTTAATTCTATTTTTCTCTAAATCTTTTCACACAACTCACAGAAAAGCTCAGATAATTTGTCCTATAGAAATAAGAGGTGGCTAAAGAAGGGTGGTCTGTGGTCATACAACTAGAGGTAGTCCTTAAATAAGGTCCAAAAATAATCATACCAACATATTTATATAATGCATAATAAATGCTGAAAATACTAAATCAGTATTTAGAATAAATACTGATAGAGTAAAAACAGTATTTATACCTTGTGAATATGAATATTTCAATTGAACTCACAGTTAAAACTGTGGTTATGACAGTTGTTGTTCACCAATTATGGGAGCCTCCATTTGAATTGGAGAGGATTTGACTAGGTTACTGTCATGTACCATGGTCTCAAACCTTATTCTTCTTGCAAAGAACTGACGCTTGAATGTATTATTGAGAGCTATCACAAGGTGTTCAGTAAAAACTGATGAAACCTCTGTGCTTCTGTTGGTGTTATAAAAATCTACCTCAGCATGTAGTCTCTCACCAACTAAATGTTATTTTTGAGTGGTGAGCATAGTTTCAAGAACCATGTCACTTGATTTTGGCAACATTTGAGAAATGGATTCAAGTATTTCATTTTAAAGAAGAAATTTGAGATAGAAGATATATGATATTGAGATTGAGTGTTGACAACTTCCTTTAAAAGAAAAAGGTAGTTTCAAATAGTAGTCCTATTCTATAATATCAGACTTTTGAAACATAGATATTTTTAGATATTTTGATAAATAAGAACACTCAAAATCATGATTATCATAAGATCAGAATTAAAATTTTATCAATTTTTTCTGTGATATCAGTTGCTTCCCGTACTGTTGTACTTAAATTGTACTGTAGTGAAAATATGTAACTCAAACAGAGATTAGTGGTACACATGCACTACTGAATATTGGCTACAATTAAATATGCAGTACTAATTTGAATATGAACAATTATAATAAGCAGAAACAAAATAATTAACATTCATTCAACTAAGAAACCAAAGAAGACAAAAGATACTTCATTAATATTAAAAATGAGAATACAAGATTTGTAGAATTTTAAACATAAAATCCTAACATAATCTAAACTACTCATTCTTCTTCTGCCTCTTTGCAGCCTGCTCCACCCTCATCGCCCGGTGATGATAGATCCTAGACATAGAGCCTGCAAGGGAAATGATATTCTCTTGCAGCTCAAGAGCTGCCTGACGAAAATGTTCCGCCAACTCAGCACGTCGTTCTTCCTCAAGAAGAACTTCGCTGGTGAAGAAATGCAGTTCTAACTGATCATCCCAAGAGAGATCATCATAGAATGAGTATGAAACAGCAGTTGGATGATAGATTTGACCACCAATATAGACCAGTAGTCCGTATGGATCAAAGTACATCTTCTCATCATTAGGATTGAAGATTGGTAGGTAGCATCTATTATTGCATTTGAAGAGTTGAGGTTGAGCCATATTTTAATGAGTGTTTGAAATTTTGGACAAAAGGTTTGAGAAGATGAGGAGTTGTGTATGAGAAAGCAGTGAGAAGTTTTGGAAGTGGAGAGTATGTATTTATAGCAGAGGAGATAGAAACTGAAAAGACTCTTTGATTAACCATGTAATAATTAAGCACAATATATATAAACGATTACGCGTATCTTGGTAAACAAAAAGTAATCTCTCTCTTCAAATTCCTATTCCCAATGTAAGTACTCAAGTGTTTGATAGTTACTTACAACAATAGCTAACCCATACAAGTTATTAAAAGATTTTTCACTAACTCACTGTTAATTAAAAATACTGAATAACCATTTATTTCGAATAAATTTAAAATAATCAATGAAATATAATAATCAATCAAAGTTTGACCATTATTAGTATTTAATCACGACTATTAGGATTTATCCATCAACACTAGTTTGACCAATATCAGAATTTAAAAACTATTGTCAGGATCTATTAGTCAAAATAGGTTTGACCAATATCAGAGCTTATACACATAATCAGAGTTTAATCATGTAGATACTGAATAAAATTAATTGCATGCTTGCATGACATCAGAATTTAACACAATTATCAATAACTAGCAAGTATTGATACATAATGATAAGATACCATACTCTAACTATCAGTAGTTATTTCTTAATTATCAGAGTTTGAGAAATATCCTAATATCATTCCCAATTCATTCACCAATCTTTTGAAAGTAGCTTCACAAAGAGGCTTGGTGAATATATCTGCTAATTGTTGATCTGTTGGAACAAAGACCAATTCCACTGTACCTTCTTCCACATGTTCCCTTATAAAATTGTACCTGATGCTGATGTGTTTAGTAATTGAATGCTGCACTGGATATCCTGTCATTACAATAGCACTTTGATTATCAAAATATATAGGAATAACAGAATAGTATAACCCATAATCCAGCAACCGATTCTTCATCCATAAAATATTAGCACAACAGCTTCCTGCAGATATATATTCAGCTTCTGTAGTTGATGGGGAAATTGACTTTTGTTTCTTGCTATTCCAAGAAACCAATCTGCCACCAAGAAATTGGCAGTTTCTAGAAGTGATTTTCCTGTCTATTTTACATCCTGCAAAATCAACATCTGAATATCCAATTAGCTTAAAATCTGAATCTCTAGGATACCATAATCCCAGATTCATGGTGCCTTTGAGATATCTAAAAATTCTTTTCACAACTAATATATGAGGTTCCCTTGGATCAGCTTGGAACCTTGCATAAAGATAGGTAGTATACATGATATCTGGTCTACTAAAAGTCAAATATAGGAGTGAGCCAATCATACCTCTGTAGATAGTTATATCTAATGAAGAACCAATATTTAAATTTAACTTGGTTGCAGTGGCCATGGGAGTTGATGCAGTTGAGCTGTCTTGCATTCCAAATCTTTTGAGCAAATTCCTAGTGTATTGGGATTGATCAATGAAGATCCCTTCATCATTCTGTTTTACTTGTAACCCCAAAAAATAACTCAATTCTGCCATCATACTCATTTGATATCTAGACTGCATTAGATTTGCAAATCTCTCATAAAGTTTATCATTAGTAGATCCAAAAATGATATCATCAACATATATATGTACTAATAACAAGTCCTTACCATCGTATTTATAAAAGAGTGTTTTGTCAATTATACCTCTTGTGAAACCATTTTCTATCATAAATAGAGCAGGTGTTTCATACCAGGCCCTTGGAGCTTGTTTTAGTCCATGAGTGCTTTATTCGGTAAGTAGACATGATCTGGATACTTTGGATCAATGAACCCTGGAGGCTGTTTAACATTGTGATGGCCTCAACCCCCGGGGTCAGGAGTTAACATCACTAAACACAACAAACCACAATATAAACTACAAGATTATTATTAATATTATACTAACACGACCCCAAACCAAGATCCGATCCAAGTTCAAGTATGATTCAAATTACTCATTATTACAAACCATTTATTTAAAAATACTGACACACTAAACTTATTCAGCAACTCATCAGACCACACATGGTCTGATACTAACTACCTCTGAGGAGCCAGGTCCAGAATGGGCTGAGATACGCTTCTGCCAAGGTCTGACTGGTCTTCTAGGAATCTACGATATATATATATATATATAATAGGTTGCAAGGGTGATCATATAATCGCTCAGCAGTACCAACATACGAATATCAAGATAAAATAGTAAAGTAAACAGTTATAGGAACAGAACTATAAATCAATAAGAAATTTGTAATCTATAAATCATTCCGAACAACAGTAAATAAAAGAAACTGGATATCACAGACTAGCATGCTCTTAATAAAATAACGTAGTTGTGTGCTGTGTAAATACCAGAGTCCAATTTTACCATGCTATTCACATTTGTTATTCAACTGTCTTAATCACTTATTCCCTTACGGGAATCGCAAAGCCAAATCAGATATGTAACAGATATGTGAAGACAGCTGATCAAGCTATCAACACCAGACGGCTCCAACTGTCATTCCATATACCTGTTCCGGAAACTCAGAGACTAGCTAGGTCTCTGACCTGCTGGACTAATCAGTTATGTAACACGCACAACTGAATTAACCACTTACGCAACCTCAATAGGCCACTCTGGCCCCTATCTATCCCATATCTGATCGTTTTATCTATTTTTCAAAACACTTGTACCTATCGCATTTTAAAACCATTCATTTAATATCACACATAAAACTTATTCACAAATCATTTTCATTTGAGATAGGTACCTTTCGAAGTTACTTTTCCCCAAAACAGGTTTAAAACAATTATTTATAACTACAGGGGATGCGTAACTTGAAACATTTCTGTTTTCGTACGAGAATAAAGTAACAGTTTATTCATATGTACTGAACCATAAAAGAATGGTCAGGGGTACTTGCCTTGCAACGGTTTACGAAAACTCTAAGTTGCTTTTACGCTAACTTCGGTCCTGGAGAGACTCGACTGGGATCTACAGTAACAGAATACCCTAATTAGTTATACCGACCTGCTTGATATCATCAGCCTAATAACCCAATTCGATAACCCGACTCGTATAATGTATATACACATAATCACGTAATCAGAATTCACATAAGAATAAAATGCTTTATATTGTAAAGTACATTCTTAGTATTTTAAAATAAATTTTAGAAATTTTTTGACAGCGACTCTTCTATTTATAAGCCTACTCGTAGAAACATAATCGACGTCAATATCCAACAAATCACAATTCGTATTTCGATACGACTCATAACACAAACATTTATTTAGTTTCAAAAATAGTTTATACAAATCGTTTTATTTATTTATAAATTTAAGACTCAGAATTAATTCATCACTGTCCACCGTTCGCTCATAAAAATTCATCACGGATGACGGCAAAATTTTCGGGGCACCCGATTATTTGGGTTCTAACAAAAAAAATTCACTGATTAATTCGATTAAAATCAATCGTTATTTATATCATGAATAGTAGTCATAATTCCCTGTAATTAATAAAATAATACGAATTAATTCAGATTAACTGAACCAACACACAACCAACAAAACAGGGTACAGGCGCGCAACGCGCCACAAATAGGACTGCAGCAAAGCAACCGAGAACACAAGGATGGCCGGAAAATGGCTGGAAAAACCACAGCCACACCCAAACTCACCCATACAGACGCACACACACATACAAACACAAACACACGCACACACAAACTCACACACACAATCACTACACATATCAACACACATATATATGATTATATATATTGAATCGAACAATGATAAAGCCAAGGAATCACCGGAGATTACCGAGATGACACCGGAAATGGAAGAATTGAAGAAGGAGGAGGATGAACTGAAGAAACGGGAGAGAGGAGAGTCGAGATTAGAGAGAGACAAACGAGCACAGGGGTGAAAAGAAAGGGGGGGTTCTGTTGTTTATTATTATTATTATTATTATTATTATTATTATTATTATTATTTGTTTGACAGGTGTTGCAACCAACAGCAGAGAAACAAACACGTGTCCACGAAGATAAATACGATCCTTTTAAGGCCCGGTTTTCCCCGAAACTCGCAATTAACGAACCAATTTGCGTTTAAAACAAATTCATAAAATCACCAAAATAGTCTTAAAATGTTTTAAATATCCCGAAGTTAATTAAAATGTAAATTTCATAATTTTAAAGCCATTTCTGAAATGCAATTTATACCCGATTTTAACAATTAAACGAATCAACGCGCGGGTGAAATTAATCCCAAAAATTTCCAAAATAATTTTAAAATTCTAAGAATATTAAAAACTTAATAAAATATGAGTTTCTTATTTTTTGAAGAATTCTGGAATAAAATACTGATATAATAAATAAATGCAATCAGAAAATCATTCAAAGATAAATACTTAATGAAATATTGATTTCTCAATTTTATAAAATCCTAAAAATAATTATTGAAATTATAAAATCATAAAAATAATTTTCAAGACAATTCAAATATTTATGTAAATAAAACTGCAATAAAATCACTTTTAAAAGTGAAACAAAACAATACAACTCAATAATTAATTACACAGTTCAATCCTATATACCAATAAATCACACTTAAATAGTAAGAACCAACACACAGCTGTCAAAACCAATACACATATCTTATTTAATTAATTATTCAACAATTGCACTTTTGTATATCCTTCCCCCTTAAAAAGATTCTATCCTCAGAATCTGACTTAACTAAACAAATGAGGATATTTATCAAGCATGTCTGACTCTAACTCCCAAGTAGACTCTTCTACTCGAGGATTTCTCCAAAGTATTTTCACTATGGGGATTGACTTATTTCTAAGGACTTGCTCTTTACGATCTAGAATTTGGATTGGCTGTTCCACATAGGACAAATCTGGCTGAAGCTTAATTGGTTCGTATTCTATAACTTGATTCGAATCAGGAATATATGACTTCAACATAGATACGTGGAACACATTATGAATATGCTGCAACTGCGGCGACAACGCTATCTCGTAAGCGACTTTCCCTATTTTCTTCAATACCTCAAATGGTCCTATAAACCTGGGGCTAAGCTTACCTTTCTGACCAAATCGCACTAATTCTTTCCAGGGTGATACTTTCAAAAATACTAGTGACCTTATTTTGAAGTTCATGTCTTTTTGATGCAAATCCGCATTCCTTCTCTATCTATCATGGGCTGCTTCTATCCTTTTCCAAATCAATATCACTGCTTCTTTAGTCTGCTGAACCAGCTCAGGACCTAATATTTTCTTCACTCTTACTTTATCCCAATACAATGATCATCTACACTTGCGTCCATACAAGGCTTCATAAGGCGGCATTCCAATGCAGGCATGATAGCTATTGTTGTACGAGAATTCAATTAAAGATAAGTGTTCGTCCCAATTTCCCTTAAATTCCAAAGCACAAACTCTTAACATATCTTCTATGGTTTGGATTGTTCTCTCACTTTGACCGTCCGTCTGAGGATGATAGGTGGTACTCATATTCAGTTTGGTTCCTAAACATTCTTGAAACTTGGTCCGGAACCTTGAATTAATCTTGCGTCTCGATCTGATACAATGGACACAGGAACTCCATGTTTGGTCACTATCTCATCCAAATACAACTTAACTAGCTTTTTCAAAGAATTCTTTTGTTAATTGGGAGGAAGTGTGCTGACTTTGTCAATCTGTCAATGATAACCCAAATAATGTCATGATTAACTCTCGTCTTTGGCAATCCCACCATAAAATCCATTGCAATCTCTTCCCAATTCCACTGGGGAATCTCTAGGGTTGTAACAATCCACTTGGCCTTTGATGTTCCGCTTTTACTATCTGGAACACTTGATATTTGCTAACCCAATTTGCAATATCCTTCTTCATTCCTGGCCACCAAAAGTTTATCTCCAAATCTTGGTACATTTTAGTGCTACCAGGGTGGATAGAAAATCGAGAGTTGTGCACTTTGTGTAATACTTCATTCTTCAGTTCTGTCATATTGGGAATCCAAATTCTGGAAGAGAATCTAAATATACCTTGGTTATCCTTTTGGGTGCATAGTTCTTCTCCTGTCATATTATCCAATTCTTGTTCCATAACTCCCTCTTGACATCTTTTAATCTTATCCATCAATGCTGGTTGAAAGGTAATCTCATACGGTTACTCCTTAATTTCTCTTGGTACTTGAACTTCAATTTCCATCTTTTCTAAGTCTCGTGCTAATTCTTCCGCAATCTGAATAATATTCAGTTTCTCTTTTCTGCTCAAGGCATCAGCCACCACATTGGCCTTACCTGGGTGATAGGTAATGGAACAGTCACTGTCCTTGATTAACTCCAACCATCTTCTCTATCTCATGTTCAAATCCTTCTAATGGAATATATACTTTAAGCTCTTGTGATCCATGTAAATATCACACCTTTCTCAATACATGTAATGTCTCCACAGTTTCAAAGCAAAAACTATAGGTGCCAATTCGAGATCATGGACCGGATACTTCTGCTCATGAGGTTTCAATTTCCTGAAGGAATAAGCGTTGACTTTGTGGTGTTACATTAGTACACAACCTAAACCTTTCAAAGAAGCGTCACTATAAATCACAAAGTTTCCCGTCTCATCTGGAAATGCTAGTACCGGAGCTGACACTAGTCTCTTCTTCAGTTCCTGGAAGCTTTCTTCACACTTCTCCGTCCAAATGAATCTCCCGTTCTTCCTGGTTAGCTTGGTTAACGGAGATGCGATTTTAGAGAAATCATTTACAAATCTTTGATAATATCCTGCTAGCCCAAGAAAACTTCTCACTTTCGTCGGAGTCTTTTGTTGCTCCCACTTGGATATGGCTTCAATCTCTACAGGGTCTACCTTGATACCCTCATTGCTTACCACATGTCCAAGAAACTGTACCGCTGTCAACCACACTTGGAAAATTTTGCGTATAGTTATTTTTCTCTTAACCTTTGAAGGGCAATCCTTAGGTGCGTTGTGTGATCTTCTGGATTCTTTGAATAGATGAGGATGTCATCAATAAATACAATAACAAACTTATCCAAGTACTCTTTATACACCCGGTTCATTAAATCCATAAAAGTTGTTGGTGCATTGGTCAATCCCAATGACATCACTAAGAACTCATAATAGCCATACCTTGTTCTGAATGCAGTCTTGGGTATATCTTCAGGTTTTATCTTTAGTTGGTGGTAGCTAGATCTTAAGTCAATCTTTGAAAAATAGCATGCTCCTTTAAGCTGATAAAACAAATCATCAATTCCTGGCAAATAATACTTGTTCTTTATCGTCAACTTGTTCATCTCCCTATAATCAATGCATAACCTCATACTTCCATCCTTCTTCTTCATGAATAACACAGGAGCACCCACGGAGAAATACTTGGTCGGATGACTCCTTTATCCAACAGTTCTTGAAGTTGTTTGGCTAATTCCTTCATTTCTACTAGAGCCATTCAGTACGGAGCTTTAGTGTCACACCCCCAACTTAAATAGCAAAATAAATATAACTACTACATCATTTTAATGAAGAATACACAACCAACTCCAAGATCTTACAGTTTAGGGTTTGGAACAGCCCAACACTACCAACTATTACATCTGATTACAAATACCGAGTCCTCACACAACTATTATTACTTATTCTACCTGAGCTCGAACATAAGCATCAGCATCACAGGTCTTACGGGCAGTCTGCTTGAATCTAACCATAGCTGCTAGCTGTAATATCAGGGTAAATCAAGGAGTGAGCCAAATGCTCAACAAGTGCAAACAGTACGACACAAAATATAAATTGAGATATACATTAAAAAATGACAATGGAAAGACATAACCAATGGTAACGAGAGATAAAACTGTGTGAGATGGCATCATTTTGCTTGTATCAAACAATTTTAAAATCATGTCTTAATCAAAATCATTTTATGACGCTACGGATTACAGCCGGTGATCAGCCGCAAAGTAATCCCGAACCTCGCTGGGTTCTAATACATTTACGGGAATCCCTAGGCAACTTTTAAGCCTAATATAAGTGTGGAAAGGACTCGCATCTCAGTCCAGATCCACTATTCAAGGAAAACATTTATCCCCCTTTGGGACTGAAAACCCACATTTTATTTATTTCAAAAACTGATGCCGAAATATAACAAAATCTCTTTTAACAGTAAACATTTTTATTAAGGGAATATAGATCAACTCGAAACACGGGAAATATGATACTAAATCTCAGGGCCATGATTCACAAAACTATACTCTATTAAAGTAACTGAATGGTTTTCATATCTCAAAGATTTAGACAAGGGAATTCAGTGAGGCTATTGGATATTATAAAAGGGTAATGCCAAATTGGGCTTTAAGCAATGGTTTCTCATCAAGGTTCAAGTGCTGGATCATCAAGAAGGTAGGCTTCATGAATACTAAGGGTGTTAGGGTATGCAGAAATGATCTTTAACTCAGGATATATCAGAATTGTCAAGCTTTAGGATAAGAAAGAGGGTATCAATCAATGATGAATCACGTTGGTAAGTATTTGACTATCAGAGTTCAAGGTAAGGTTCTATAGGGGTTCAAGTATCAGGATGAGATATCAATACTTAGGAATCATCAGCATGTTAATCAAGAGGATCAATCAAGTAATAAAACAACTCTTCATTTTATCATGGCATTTAACTATCATGAAAAGACTTTTGCACTACTTGCAATACATACTCGAGGGTTCATGGCATTTCTATATAATTCAAAGATAAACGAAAGATACGCTTGATTTAAACATATCAAAATGACTCAGGATAATTGCATCGATATATATGAACTGTTTATAGTAAATACGAAGGTCAAGTTGAATCACTTGCCTTGAGAAAGGCTGGTCTGGTCTGACTGGTAGGAGTAACTGGAGCTTCACTCGACTTTTATGGCAAGTTTTCCCTCGTCTCGAGATCCTACATAAATAATAATAATCCTCATTATAATATATTCTTACCATCTTAACCTATTTACAACCCGAAATTAAACATGGATGGCACTTAGGCCTATACGCACCTAATTTATATCCACCTTTATATTTCAAATGTACACACGTAGCCACATAGTCACATATCGTATATTAATACCAAATAACACCATAATGCAACACTAGGCTTGGATGATCTCGACTCACAACTTAAGTCACTTGGTCGCTAAACTAGACAAAGTCTTCAAATTTTGGCTTCTAACTCGATGTGCCTTTCCTAAATTATCCAAAACCTATTGACCCTCAATTGTGCCTTTTGCTCTACTGACCTTATACTATCTTACAACTATGGTGGTCGACCTAATACTCACTTCTAAGTGTTCTAAAACTATGTGATAAGTGAAAGCGCTCACTGGTGCAAATTTCAGAATGACAACTATAGTTTCTTGAGTGCATTAGGCACTCTTAAACTACAAGTTTTCCTTCAACTTTTACACAAGACTCTCCTGACCTAAGGGCATCTCACAAACTTGATGTGGCTCAAGGGCCTGGCTTGGGCCTTCTTGGGCCTAAGCTAAAAGTCCAAGGTTCCCCTGTTTTTCTGGGCCGAAAATACCCTGACTTGAATTAACTTGTGACTATGGTTCTAACTCATATCCTATGAACTATGGTTGGAAAAAATTCTCTGACACTCCCTCTAACTAAGGCCCAATAGGGCCCAATGAGGGCCTACCCATGACATGGTCAAATCTCCCTATTTCTAAGTTGCAACAAAACTGTCCCCTGCTGGACAGATTTTGTTATTCTACTTGTGCACCTAACCAAATGACATGCAAACCTCCAACCAACTCCTAAAAACTTTTATATACTCCCAATACTAACTTCTGGTGGATTGGGCCTCAAAGTGCACACCAATGACATGGTCAAAACTCACTCTAAACCTCAGGGTACTAAACTGATTTTCTGCAGAAACTATAACTCTCATTTCTCCAAGGTTTTGACTTGACAAACTCAACTACCAACAACCCAATACTCAAACCAAGACTTAAACATGGTAATCTACTGAACTAACTCCCTTATTCTCAAATAACCTTGGGTGAGATCATCCTTACCTAAGGTACAATTATGGCAAAACAAAAGAGATCACATTTCTCAACTCACCAATCATTAAGTTTTTGAAACCACAAGATATGCATTTTATAAAAGATAACCACGAATTATTACCATGCAACAAGAAGCATAAATCAATATTAACACATTATTCCTACTGAAATTAAGGCTCACTAACAAAATCTTTCCAAATGATCAAAATCTTACAACATTCTAATAGAAATCCACATGCATGCATGTCCTCGGGTTTTGCAAACTAAAACAACACATTTTCTACATATATGCTACCATAAAATTGACATGCAAGCCTAGCATAAGCTATACCTAGATGATCACTTAGCATGCAAGGAGTTTAATCAAATTTTCACCACAAAATTCAAGTCATTATCACATAAACATGCAAAATTTGAGCAAAACAACAAGAATGATCTCAAGGACAATTCATTCGGCTCCCATATGGTCATGGCTGAATGAAATGGATGGAAATGGCCATTAAATCATCAAGAGTTTCCTTCTCAAGACTTGGCACTTATCCATTCCTTGTAGTCCTCTAAAAAACAACCTTAAATCCATAAGAATCAAGATTGTATTTTGAGTTTCACTAAAACTTTTACATGCAACCCTTAAACTTAAACTTTCTACTCAAAACTCTTTGAAATATGAATGATCATGGTATGGGAGATAGCATTTACTTGTATAAAGAGTAGAAGCTTGGTGGAGAAATGAAGAAAAATGGGGAGGGGTGGTTCTCGGCTAAAGGCCGAGAGTGAGGGGGAAGGAGGGCCGAGAGGAGGGAGAAGGGGAGGGAGGAGAGAGTGAGGTGTGGGTGGAGTATGAGAATGATCATGACATTTGCTTCTTTTTATGGTATTTGATTTGACAAAATTTGAGTGGAAAGGAGAATTGACAAGTCTAACCCTCCACTTATACTTGGTGCATTTTGCATGCAAGGGTAAAGAAGGAAATTGGCTAGAGAAATAAGAGTTAGTGGGGTTGGAATTGTCCTCTTTGTCCTTGAAAAGAATGAGAGGGTGGTTTGCATGCAAGGGCTTTCTTGTAATTTGCTAAATATGACAACTAAAATTTATAATGATTTATTTTTATAAAATAAAATACAAGTTCAAAAATTATAAAATTTATACCATAAAATAACTTGGATTTTTAGAGACTTTATAAAATCATTTTCAGAATTTGTGAACAAAATACCTTTTAAAAGAAAAAATTTCCAAAGCTTAGAATATTCCTTATAAATCAAAAATAAAGAAATTAAATAAACTCTTGCTTTGAAAAATCATATACTACACAAAGCAAATTTATAATGCAGAAATTTTCACTCACACTAGCGTACAATCATTGAATATATTTTCATTTGACTTTAATATTATACCAAATACACAAATAATATTACATAAAATGCCGGTCGTAACATCTTCTCCCCCTTAAGGGATTCTGTCCCCAGAATCTAAGAGAAAAGATGAGGATGCCGGGAACGCATATCAGACTCTAACTCCCAAGTCGACTCTTCGACCTTAGGGTTCCTCCAAAGTACTTTTACTAACTTTACTGACTTATTTCTAAGACTCTTTACTTGCCAGTCGAGTATTTTAACCGGTTGCTCCACAAATGACAGGTCTGCCTGAATTTCTACAGGTTCATATTCTATCACATGGCTAGCGTCACGATTGTACTTCTTAAGCAACGACACATGGAACACATTATGCACATGCTGATACTGAGGTGGTAAGGCCAACTCGTAGGCCACCTTTCCTACTTGACTCAAAATCTCAGAAGGACCTATATATCTAGGTGCTAACTTCCCTTTCTTGCCAAATCTCATCAACCCTTTTCTAGGTGACACCTTCAGCAACACAGCTTCGCCAATTTGGAATTGAACATCCTTACGCGCTGGATCCGCATACTTCCTCTGTTTATCTTGAGCAGCAAGCAACCTTTTCTGAATTAACTTGACCGAGTCATGCAACTGTTGTACCAATTCCGAGCCGAGAATTCTTCCTTCTCCTACTTCATCCCAACTTGTTGGTGATCTACATTTTTTCCCGTACAAAGCTTCATATGGTGGCATGCCGATACTGGAATGATAGCTGTTGTTATAAGAGAATTCAATCAATGGCAAGTGGTCGTCCCAACTTCCTGCAAAATCGATTGCACAACTGCGCAACATGTCTTCAATTGTTTGAATTGTCCTTTCTCTCTGGCCATCAGTCTGCGGGTGGTATGCCGTGCTCATATTCAACTTCGTGCCAAGACATTCCTGAAACTGCTTCCAGAATCTCGAGTTAAATCGGGGATCTCTGTCTGAAACTATTGATACGGGTACTCCATGCCTTAGTACGATTTCGCGTATATACAGATGAACCAACTTGTCCAATGACGACTTCTCGTTTATTGGAAGGAAATGCGCCGACTTCGTAAGACAATCAATTATAACCCATATTGCGTCATGTCCGGATTTCGTTCGCGGTAGTCCTACTATAAAGTCCATAGCGATATTTTCCCATTTCTATTCTGGAATCTTCAGGGGCTGAATTAATCCGCTTGGTCGTTGATGTTCTGCCTTTACTTTCTGACAAGTATAGCACTTCGCAACCCATTCTGCCACGTCTCGCTTCATATTTGGCCACCAAAAGTTCTTCTTTAAGTCTCGATACATCTTGGTGCTTCCCGGGTGAATTGAAAATTTTGAATTGTGGGCTTCATGGAGGATCTCATTCTTTAATTCAGGTACATGGGGAATCCATATTCTGGATGAAAACCTTAGTATCCCTTGCGCATCCCTTTGAGTATTAATCTCCTCTCCAGATAACTGATTCTTCTCTTTTTCCATTACTTCTTCTTGACACTTCTTTATCTTTTCCACTAGTGTTGGCTGAAAGGTCATTGCACGACAAACTTCCTCGACTTTTCCATAAGCACAAAGTTCCAATTCCAATTTTTCGATTTCTTCAGATAACTCTTTTGATGTTATCATCATATTCAATCTCTCCTTCCTACTCAGAGCATCGGCCACTACGTTCACCTTTCCAGGATGGTAATTTATCGAACAATCATAGTCCTTGATCAATTCCAGCCATCTCCTCTGCCTCATATTGAGCTCTTTCTGAGTAAAAATGTACTTTAAACTCTTGTGATCCGTGTAGATTTCACACTTCTCTCCGTAGAGGTAATGTCTCCAAATCTTAAGTGCGAACACTATGGCGGCTAGTTCCAAGTCATGCGTCGGGTACTTTAACTCATGCGGTTTCAACTGTCTTGACGCATATGCTATCACTTTACTGTGTTGCATCAACACACAACCCAAACCCTTATGTGAAGCGTCGCTGAATATTACAAAATTCCCTTGATCATCTGGAAGTACCAACACCGGAGCTGTTACTAACTTCTGCTTCAATTCTTGAAAGCTATCTTCACATTCTGCACTCCATTCAAACTTTTGATTCTTTCTGGTTAACTTGGTCAATGGCGTGGCGATCTTCGAGAAATCCTTGACGAATCTTCTATAGTATCCGGCCAATCCTAGAAAACTTCGCACTTCCGTAGGAGTCTTTGGCCTCTCCCAACTCATAACTGCCTCAATCTTTGCCGGATCCACTTTAACTCCCTCATTTCCAATGACATGCCCCAAAAATTGAACTTCCTTTAACCAAAACTCACATTTGGTAAACTTGGCATACAACTTCTCTTATCAGAGTATCTCCAATGCTATCCAGAGGTGCTGTTTATGTTCTTCTTCCGACTTAGAATAAATAAGGATGTCATCAATGAATACCACGAAAAATTTGTCCAAATACTTCTTAAATACCCGATTCATCAGATCCATAAATGCGGCCGGAGCGTTGGTCAATCCAAACGGCATTACTAGGAATTCATAATGCCCATATCTGGTCCTGAATGCGATCTTGGGAATATCTTCTTCTTTGATCTTTAATTGATGGTATCCCGATCTCAAAACAATCTTCAAAAAGCATTTTGCTCCCTTCAACTGATCAAAAAGGTCATCTATCCTTGGTAGCGGGTAGCGGTTCTTGATCGTCACCTTATTCAACTCCCGGTAATCTATGCATAGACGCGTACTCCCATCTTTCTTCTTTACAAACAGAACAGGTGCTCCTCATGGCGACGTACTTGGTCGTATCACTCCCTTATCCAACAATTCTTGTAGCTGGCTCGCCAACTCTTTCATTTCTGCTGGTGCCATCCTATATGGGGCCTTTGAAACTGGTTCCGTTCCTGGAGCAAGATTGATCTCGAACTCGATTTATCGATCTGGTGGTAAGCCTGGTAGTTCGTCGGGAAACACATCCGGGAACTCGTTAACTACAGGGATATCTTCCATGCTGGGGCTGCCTTTTTCCGAATCCACTACATAAGCTAGGAACGACTCACAACCTTTTCTAAGTAGCTTCTTAGCCTGGACAATTGTAAGAAATAGTTGCTCTTGCCTCTGCCCCTTAAATACTACCTTCTCTCCACTCTTCGTCTTTAAATACACTCTCTTGGTCTTACAATTAATCTGAGCGCTATTCTCTCCTAACCAATCCATTCCTAAAATTATATCAAACTCTCCCAACTTGAAGAGTATTAAGTCGGCTGAAAACTTATACCCCGAAATATCAATCTCACACTTTGGACAAAATTGATTCACAAGAATCTTCTCTTGGTTCGCAATTACCACATTTACTACCTCACTCATAATCATTTTCTCACATTGAAGCTTATCAACAAAAGATTCTGATATGAAAGATCTTGTTGCTCCCGAATCAATCAATACTTTAGCTTTGACATTATTGAGTAAAAGTGTACCTGCTATCACCTCCGAATTCTGTACAGCATCCTTCATCTTTAAATCAAATGTCCTTGCTGTTGCTTGCGGGGTTGGTGCGGGTGGTGGAGGTAATGCTAATACCTCGGCTGGCACGCTTGCACTGGTACTTGCCACATTCATCAGAGCTTTGACTGGTCCGGTTGCCTTGCACTCCCTAGCTATGTGTCCAGTCTTCCCACACTTGTAGCACGTAACTCCTGGCTTCGGCATCTTGCACTGATTCGCCAAATGTCCCTTCTGATTGCACCTGTAGCATGTCATGCTCAGCTTATTACACACTCCGGGGTGCCTTCTTCCGCAGTGCTTGCATTCCGGTCTCTGGAACCTGTTTTCTCCAACTTGCCCTTGGCTTGCCTGGTTGTTCCCTTTTGATTCTTGCCTTTTGCCCAAATTTCCCTTCTTTTGAAAATTTCCGCCCTTCTGGAAACCAATCCTCTTTATATTCCGATCTTGTGAACTTCCGGCTTCAGACTTTTCTCCATAAAATGGAACCTTCCTCTTCTTGTTATCCCTCTCTTTCCTTGATTGCATCCCATTATTCTCAATCAGAGTAGCTTTCTGTACTACTCCCGCATAAGTTTCAAGCTCAAACATAGTCACCCTATCTCTGATCCAAGGCTCCAATCCTTGCTGAAATTTCTTTGCTTTTTCCTCCTCAGTGCTGGTATACTTTGTCACAAATCTTGACAACTCAGTGAACTTCTTCTCATACTCCAATACCGTCATGTTCCCTTGCTTCATATCAAGAAATTTTAGCTCCATCTGATTCTGCATGTACTTAGGGTAATACTTGTCCAGAAATAACTTCTTAAATCTCTCCCAAGAAACCTGCTGAGTGACTTCCATAGCTTTTACTGATTCCCACCAATAGATGACTTCTCCCTTCAAGAAGTAAGTAGCATACGGCGCCTTTTGGTCGTCTCCTAACTGTACCAACTCAAAAGCCCTTTCCATCTCCTTGATCCATGTGTTAGCTATCACTAGATCAGTGGTATCATGAAATGCAGGTGGATTCACATTCTGAAAAGCGTTGAAAGTGACAATTTGTCTAGGTGGTACTGGTGGTTCAGGTGGTTGGTGTGGCTCACTGTTATCTTAGTTTTCAATTCGTTGTTGAAGAGTTAGTTGTTGTTGAGCTATAGCATTGGTTTGCTGTTGCAAAGTTTCCAGTAATCGAAGAATGTTTGGGTCTGTGGTGGATGTGGTTGTTGGGTTCTTCTTTTTGGGAGGCATGATCCTGAAATAAGAGTTGTGTCAAAACAGATATGAATGATACAATGATTCGAGGGTATCACACGACATTCTCATTTACATATGGGGTCAAGTTTCCAAATTAAGCAGATATGATGATAAAAACATAAAATAATAGTTGAGAGCAAATGGAACAATAGCACATAATTAATGAAATTTTAAAGGTCACAATACATAGGATTGGGACAAAGTCTGATTCTAGGAATAACAGGCTTATTTAAAGGAAACAACGGAAACAACTGGGGATTCCATAGAGTCTGATAGTACAACAACATGACAGGTAAATGGAAAGAACTAAGGCTCCACTCCATCTGAACGGGGCTTGGTAGTCTTTTCCTCTCGAAGCGTCTTCACAATGCTCTGGAGCTCATCCGCCACCATCTGAATGACATACTGGCTGGTACGGTCCCGGTGCGCTGGTATCTCCTCAAGCTCAGTGTTGACGTACTGAACCAAGGTCTCAAGTCTCGCAGTCATCTGCTCCTTGGGCTTCCCTTCGTAGTTTTGGCTGTCCGGATACACGTTCTTCAGTCGGTCTATCAGTCGGTCGTACTTGCCCTGAAGCATGTCGAACTCGCGCCTCAACTCAGCATACACGGAGAAAGCAATAGTGTCGTCCGACCCAGAGGATGACGAGGAATGCGCCCTTTGCTGACAACCAATAAGAGGAGTATTAATAATAATTTACTTGACCTACTCTCTCGCATATTATCTATAACCTACACACATATCCTATAACCTATTTGGACTGTCCAGGGACTCTAAACCGTAGCTCTGATACCAAAACCTGTCACACCCCCAACTTAAACAGCAAAATAAATATAGCTATTACATCATTTTAATGAAGAATACACAACCAACTCCAAGATCTTACAGTTTAGGGTTTGGAACAGCCCAACACTACCAACTATTACATCTGATTACAAATACCGAGTCCTCACACAACTATTATTACTTATTCTACCTGAGCTCGAACATAAGCATCAACATCACAGGTCTTACGGGCAGTCTGCTTGAATCTAACCATAGCTGCTAGCTGTAATATCAGGGTAAAGCAAAGAGTGAGCCAAATGCTCAACAATTGCTAACAGTACGACACAAAACATAAATCGAGATATACATTAAAGAATGACAATGGAAAGACATAACCAATGGTAACGAGAGATAAAACTGTGTGAGATGGCATTATTTTGCTTGTATCAAACAATTTTAAAATCATGTCTTAATCAAAATCATTTTATGACGCTACAGATTACAGCCGGTGATCAGCCGCGAAGTAATCCCGAACCTCTCTGGGTTCTAATATATTAACGGGAATCCCTAGGCAACTTTTAAGCCTAATATAAGTGTGGAAATGACTCGCGTCTTAGTCCAGATCCACTATTCAAGGAAAACATTTATCCCCCTTTGGGACTGAAACCCACATTTTATTTATTTCAAAAACTGATGCCGAAATATAACAAAATCTCTTTTAACAGTAAACATTTTTATTAAGGGAATATAGATCAACTCGAAACACGGGAAATATGATACTAAATCTCAGGGCCATGATTCATAAAACTATACTCTATTAAAGTAACTGAATGGTTTTCATATCTCAAAGATTTAGACAAGGGAATTCAGTGAGGCTATTGGATATTATAAAAGGGTAATGCCAAATTGGGCTTTAAGCAATGGTTTCTCATCAAGGTTCAAGTGCTGGATCATCAAGAAGGTAGGCTTCATGAATACTAAGGGTGTTAGGGTATGCAGAAATGATCTTTAACTCAGGATTTATCAGAATTGTCAAGCTTTAGGATAAGAAAGAGGGTATCAATCGATGAGGAATCACGTTGGTAAGTATCTGACTATCAGAGTTCAAGGTAAGGTTCTATAGGGGTTCAAGTATCAGGATGAGATATCAATACTTAGGAATCATCAGCATGTTAATCAAGAGGATCAATCAAGTAATATAATAATTCTTCATTTTATCATGGCATTTAACTATCATGAAAAGAATTTTGAACTACTTGCAATACATACTCGAGGGTTCATGGTATTTCTATATAATTCAAAGATAAACGAAAGATACGCTTGATTTAAACATATCAAAATGACTCAGGATAATTGCATCGATATATATGAACTGTTTATAGTAAATACGAAGGTCAAGTTGAATCACTTGCCTTGAGAAAGGCTGGTCTGGTCTGACTGGTAGGAGCAACTGGAGCTTCACTCGACTTTTATGGCAAGTTTTCCCTCGTCTCGAGATCCTACATAAATAATAATAATCCTCATTATAATATATTCTTACTATCTTAACCTATTTACAACCCGAAATTAAACATGGATGGCACTTAGGCCTATACGCACCTAATTTATATCCACCTTTATATTTCAAATGTACACATGTAGCCACATAATCACATATCGTATATTAATACCAAATAACACCATAATGCAACACTAGGCTTGGATGATCCCGACTCACAACTTAAGTCACTTGGTCGCTAAACTAGACAAAGTCTTCAAATTTTGGCTTCCTAACTCGATGTGCCTTTCCTAAATTATCCAAAACCTATTGATCCTCACTTGTGCCTTTTCCTCTACTGACCTTATACTATCTTACAACTATGGTGGTCGACCTAATACTCACTTCTAAGTGTTCTAAAACTATGTGATAAGTGAAAGCACTCACTGGTGCAAATTTCAGAATGACAACTATAGTTTCTTGAGTGCATTAGGCACTCTTAAACTACAAGTTTTCCTTCAAAACTTTTACACAAGACTCCCCTGACCTAAGGGCATCTCACAAACTTGATGTGGCTCAAGGGCCTGGCTTGGGCCTAAGCTAAAAGTCCAAGGTTCCCCTGTTTTTCTGGGTAGAAAATGCCCTGACTTGAATGAACTTGTGACACATGGTTCTAACTCATATCCTATGTAATATGGTTGGAAACACTTCTCTGACACTCCCTCTAACTAAGGCCCAATAGGGCCTAATGAGGGCCTACCCATGACATGGTCAAATCTCCCTATTTCTAAGTTGCAACAAAACTGTCCCCTGCTGGACAGATTTTGTTATTCTACTTGTGCACCTAACCAAATGACATGCAAACCTCCAACCAACTCTTAAAACCTTTTATATACTCCCAATACTAACTTCTGGTGGCTTGGGCCTCAAAGTGCACACCAATGACATGGTCAAAACTCACTCTAAACCTCAGGGTACTAAACTGATTTTCTGCAGAAACTATAACTCTCATTTCTCCAAGGTTTTGACTTGACAAACTCAACTACCAACAACCCAATACTCAAACCAAGACTTAAACATAGTAATCTAATGAAATAACTCCCTTATTCTCAAAATAACCTTGGGTGAGATCATCCTTACCTAAGGTACAATTATGGCAAAACAAAAGAGATCACATTTCTCAACTCACCAATCATTAAGTTTTTAAAACCACAAGATATGCATTTTATAAAAGATAACCACGAATTATTACCATAAAACAAGAAGCATAAATCAATATTAACACATTATTCCTACTGAAATTAAGGCTCACTAACAAAATCTTTCCAAATGATCAAAATCTTACAACATTCTAATAGAAATCCACATGCATGCATGTCCTCGGGTTTTGCAAACCAAAACAACACATTTTCTACATATATGCTACCATAAAATTGACATGCAAGCCTAGCATAAGCTATACCTAGATGATCACTTAGCATGCAAGGAGTTTTATCAAATTTTCACCGCAAAATTCAAGTCATTATCACATAAACATGCAAAATTTGAGCAAAACAACAAGAATGATCTCAAGGACCATTCATTCGGCTCCCATATGGTCATGGCCGAATGAAATGGATGGAAATGGCCATTAAATCATCAAGAGTTTCCTTCTCAAGACTTGGCACTTATCCATTCTTTGTAGTCCTCTCAAAAACAACCTTAAATCCATAAGAATCAAGATTGTATTTTGAGTTTCACTAAAACCTTTACATGCAACCCTTAAACTTAAACTTTCTACTCAAAACTCTTTGAAATATGAATGATCATGGTATGGGAGATAACATTTACTTGTATAAAGTGTAAAAGCTTGGTGGAGAAATGAAGAAAAATGGGGAGGGGTGGTTCTCGGCTAAAGGCCGAGAGTGAGGGGGAAGGAGGGCCGAGAGGAGGGAGAAGGGGAGGGAGGAGAGAGTGAGGTGTGGGTGGAGTATGAGAATGATCATGACATTTGCTTGTTTTTATGGTATTTGATTTGAAAAAATTTGAGTGGAAAGGAAAATTGACAAGTCTAACCCTCCACTTATACTTGGTGCATTTTGCATGCAAGGGTAAAGAAGGAAATTGGCTAGAGAAATAAGAGTTAGTGGGGTTGGAATTGTCCTCTTTGTCCTTGAAAAGAATGAGAGGGTGGTTTGCATGCAAGGGCTTTCTTGTAATTTTCTAAATATGATAACTAAAATTTATAATGATTTATTTTTATAAAATAAAATACAAGTTCATAAATTATAAAATTTATACCATAAAATAACTTGGATTTTTAGAGACTTTATAAAATCATTTTCAGAATTTGTGAACAAAATACCTTTTAAAAGAAAAAATTTCCAAAGCTTAGAATATTCCTTATAAATCAAAAATAAAGAAATTAAATAAACTCTTGCTTTGAAAAATCATATACTATACAAAGCAAATTTATAATGCAGGAATTTTCACTCACACTAGCGTACAATCATTGAATATATTTTCATTTGACTTTAATATTATACCAAATCCACAAATAATATTACATAAAATGCCGGTCGTAACATTTAGAAACTGGTTCGGCTCCTGATATCAAATCAATGGAGAACTCTATTTCTCGATCAGGTGGTAATCCTGGCAATTCTTCTGGAAAAATGTCTGGATATTCTCTTATTATGGAAATCTCATCCAAAGTAGAGGTCTCTTTCTTAGTGTCCACCATATGAGCCAAATATGCTTCACACCCTTGCCGCAACAATTTCTTTGCTTGCAGTACTGAACGAAACTTCTTATCCTGCTTCTGCCCTTGATAACTTATCCTTACATTATATGTTGTTTACATAGCAACTCTCTTTTTCTTGCAGTCAATATTTGCCTTATACAGAGACAACCAATCCATGCCTAAAATAACATCGAATTCTCCTAACTCAAAAGGTATTAGGTCGGTGGGAAAAGAATATCCTGAAATCTTTATGGAGCACTTAGGACAAAATTGACTTACAGGCACTTTATCCTTATTAGCTACCTCTATGGTCAAATGTCCATCTAAGTCTTTCAATATTAATTGCATTTTATTCACACATTTCATGGATATAAAAGATTTGGACGCTCCCGAATCAAATAGAACATTAAAAGGTACGGAATTAAGAGAAAGCGTACATTCAACTACATTGGAATCATGATCCGTAGATTTCTTAGTCATCTTAAAGGTTCTAGCTCTGGAATTACTTGTTGCTGGTCCTTGGGATGCACTTCTTCCTACACTGCCCTAGATAACTGATCTGCAATTCCTAGCAATATGCCCCACTTTGCCGCAGATGAAACAGGTTACTCCTTGGTTCTCGGATTTGCACTCAGTGGAATAATGACCCTTCTGGCCTTACTTGAAATAGTTGACATTCTCTCGGCACTGACCACTGTGCTTCTTTCAACATGTCTTGCAGTCGATCACCGGCTTGTTGAACTTTGTCAGAGTAGAACTGACTGAGGTAGTACTGGGCCTAACTTGTGGGAAGTTCCGTCTCCTGAACTTCTTGTCTCTATTCCTTCCAAACCGTCACTGAAACTTCTGACTTACTCCTTCTTGTTCTGACTTTGCAGGCCCACCCTCAAACTTTCTTTTCTTCTCACCTTTTTCCTTAGCAGCTAACCTCTGGTCACTTTCTATTACTAAGGCAGCCTGAACTACCGAAGTATACATCTTGAGTTGTAAAGCTACAACTCCACTCCTAATCTCTGGCTTTAATCCTTGTTGAAATCGCTTCGCTCTCCGAGCTTCCGAACTCACATACTCTGGTGCTATACAAGCCGACTCCGTGAACTTGGCTCCGTACTCTATGACACTTCTGTCCTCTTGCTTCAATTTTAAAAACTCCATCTCCATCTAGCTCTGAAGACAATCCAGAAAATATTTTTCCAAGAATAGTTCTGTAAATCGGGTCCAAGGAATAGGACCTTCTCCTTCTAACGCTCGTGTAGACTCCCACTAATAATTTGAGTCATTTTTCAGAAAATAACTAGCATAATCTGTCTTAAAATCTTCAATCACCTTGGTGAGTGCAAAAGCCTTCTCCATTTCCTTTAACCAGCACCTGGCAGCAACATGATCCACTTTACCTTTAAATTATGGGGGTTTCACAGCCTGGAAAGACTTAAAACTAACAGCTTGGGTCTGTTGGATTTTCTAATGTTGTTATATGAGTTGTTATTGTTGTTGTTGTTGTTGTTGTTGTTTTTGCTGAAATTATTATTGCTGCTGCTGGAATTGCTGTTGCTGTTAGTGACACAATAAATCTATCAATTCACTCATGGAAGGATCCCCAGCAGATCCATTATTGGGTTGAGAATTCTTCTTTAGTGGTATTCTCCTGAAATATAGCAGTCATATATAAGAAAATGGATTGCTCCAAATAGTTTATACATGTGTATCAGGAGAGTGTTGCCACTAAGACGATATCCTCATCCTCAGTTAATTGGATCCGTCTTGAGTGAATGATTATATTCTAGAAATACCATCAACAGAAGCAACAATAATAGTAACAACAATAATAACAACGCACAAGTATATATAAAAACTGATCAACATAATAAAGCAGCTACTACATAACAACCAACATAAATCCAACTAATACAACTGTTATCCAACTAGAAAACCATCCGAGTACACAACAAAATTGGCTGTCATAACAGCCTCAGCCTTCTACAAACTAAAATAACATAATGTACATATATATAAGAAAACAACTATAGAACTCCTGAAAACCAACTCTGAGCTCTGTCTAACTCTGCTGCCACTCTGCTCTAACCACTGCCAGTGCCACTAATAAAGCCTAACTCAAACACCAACCATTTAACCAGGTCCTGGTACTGAATGGCCCTGAACTTGGAGCTAATAAAAGGGTCAATAGACCTAGCTCTCTCAACAGCAGTCTGAGTCAAAGTCCTCACTCAGGTCTGAATATCAGGTGAAGGGATATGGATGTCCTGAAAAGGTCCAACTGGCACTCGATCGAGGTACGCGGCCAGCTTCGGGCTCTATTCTCTAATAAAGGATCTGTTCACCGCTCAGTGAACATGATAGGGAATCGGGGAAGAGGAACATGTAGGAGTAGATGGAGGAATCGGAGGTCTTGAGGAAGAAGAACTGGGATCACAACCTGGGGGAAAGTCACTAACAGTAGATACTGATCTCCGAACCCAACGGGGACGGTCACTAGGTCCTGACATATCCCTCGATACAAATTGGGGCACTAGCGGGGGAGGCAAAGGTGTCTCCTCTGCTACCACGTCTAAGGTCCTTTTTGAGCATGAACTGTCTGAGTCTGATCTGTTATCCCGGGATGGAGAACTGAAGATCACAATGGGACACTACCAATAATATAAATATACAGGAAAAACATAACAAGGGCAGTTCTATCAAAACATCAATAAATGTCAGGATAACACCGTCAAAACCCTTGACTGACTCTAAGGTTTACTCCTCTACATGAGTTTCTGAATTACACCTTAAGACACAGTTTCTATACCTTTTTGACTCAATCCCTACCCGGAATCACGGACTTGAACCTGTAGCTCTGATACCAACTGTGATGGCCTCAACCCCGGGGTCAGGAGTTGACGTCACTAAGCACAACAAACCACAATTTAAACTACAAGATTATTATTAATATTATACTAAAATGACCCCAAACCAAGATCCAATCCAGGTTCAAGTATGATTCAAGCTACTCATTATTACAAACCACTTATTTAAAAAGTCTAACACACTAAACTTATTCAACAACTCATCAGACCTCATATGGTCTGATACTAACTACCTCTGAGGAGCCAGGTCCAGAAGGGGCTGAGACACAGTTCTACCAAGGTCTGACTAGTCTTCTAGGCATCTGCGATATATATATAACAGGTTGTAAGTGTGAGCATATAATCGCTCAACAGTACCAACATATGAATATCAAGATAAAAACAGTAAAGTAAACAGTTATAGGAATAGATTTATAAATCAACAAGAAATCTGTAATCTGTAAATCATTCGAAACAACAGTAAATAAAAGAAACTGGATATTACTGACTAGCATGCTCTTAATAAAATAAAGTATTTGTGTGCTGTATAAATACCAGAGTCCAATTTTAGCATGCTATTCATATTTGTTCTTCAACTGTATCAATCACTTATTCACTTACGGGAATCGCACAGCCAAATCAGATACGTAACGGATATGTGAAGACAGCTGATCAGGCTATCAATATCAAACGGCTCCAACTGCCATCCCGTACACCTGTTTCGAAACTCAGAGACTAGCTAGGTCTCTGACCTACTGGACTAATTAGTTATGTAATGCGTGCAACCGAATTAGCCTCTCACTCAACCTCAATAGGCCACTCTGGCCCCTATCTATTCCATATCTGATCATTTTATCTAGTTTTCAAAACACTTGTACCTATCTCATTTTAAAACCATTCATTTAACAACACACATAAAACTGATTCACAAATCATTTTCATTTAAGATATGTACCTTTCGAAGTTACTTTTCCCCAAAACAGGTTTAAAATAATTATTTATAACTACAGGGGATACGTAACTTAAAATGTTTCTGTTCTTGTACGAGAATAAAGTAACAGTTTATTCATATGTACTGAACCATAGAAGAATGGTCAGGGGTACTTGCCTTGCAAAGCTTTGCGGAAACCCTAAGTAGCTTTTACGCTAACTTCGGTCCTGGCGAGACTCGACTGGAACCTACAGTAACAGAATAACTTAATTTGTTATATCGACATGCTTGATATCCTCAACCTAATAACCCAATTCGATAACCCGACTCGTATAATGTATATACACAATCACGTAATCAGAATTCACATAAGGATAAAATGCTTTATATTGTAAAGTACGTTCTTCATATTCTAAAATAAATTTTAGAAAAATTTTCACGACGACTCTTCTATTTATAAGCCTACCCGTCGAAACATAATCGACGTCAATATCCAACAAATCACAATCCACAATTCGCTTTTCGATACGACTCGTAACACAAACATTTATTCAGTTTCGAAAATAGTTTATACGAATCGTTTTATTTATTTATAAATTTAGGACTCAGAATCAATTCATCACCATCCACCGTCCGCTCGTAAAAATTCATCGCGGAAGGTGGCAAAATTTTTAAGGCACCCGATTATTCGGGTTCCAACACAAAAATTTCACCGATTTATTCTATTAAAATCAATCGCACGAAATTATTTATATCATGAATAGTATTCATAATTCCCTGTAATTAATAAAATAATATGAATTAATTCAGATTAACTAAACCAAAACACAACCAACAGAACATGCCTACACGCGCGCAACGCGCACTAAACAGGACCGCAGCAAAGCAACCGAGAACATAGGGATGGCCGGAAAAACCACAGCCACACCCTAACTCACCCACACAAACGCACACATACATACAAACATAAACACATGCACACACAAACTCACACACACAATCACTACATATATCAACACACACACAAATATATATGATTATATATATAGAATCGAACAAGGATAAGGCCAGGGAATCACCAGAGATTACCAAGATGACACCGAAAATGGAAGAAACGAAAGAAGGAGGAGGATGAACTGAAGAAACGGGAGAGAGAAGAGTCGAGATTAGAGAGAGACAGACGAGCACATGGGTGAAAAGAAAAGGGGGTTCTGTTATTTTAAAATGTTTTAAATATCCCGAAGTTAATTAAAATGTAAATTTCATAATTTTAAAGCCATTTTTGAAATGCAATTTATATTCGATTTTAACAATTAAACGAATCAATGCGCGGGTGAAATTAATCTCAAAATTTTCCAAAATAATTTTAAAATTCTCAGAATATTAAAATCTTAATAAAATACGAGTTACGTAATTTTTGAAAAATTCTGGAATTAAATACTAATTTCCATATAAATGCAGTCAGAAAATAATTTAAAGATAAATACTTAATGAAATATTGATTTCTCAATTTTATAAAATGCTTAAAATAATTATTAAAATTATAAAATCATAAAAACAATTTTAGAGACAATCCAAATATTTATGTAAATAAAAATGCAATAAAATCACTTTTAAAAGCGAAACAAAATAATACAACTCAATAATTAATTACACAGTTCAATCCTATATACCAATAAATCACACATAAATGATAAGAACCAACACACAGCTGTCAAAACCAATACACATATCTTATTTAATTAATAATTCAACAATTGTACTTTTAAAATAATATAAAATAAACGAGTCATTATAAACATAAACTTCCTCTTCAAGTTCTCCATTTTGAAATGCACTATTTACATCCATTTGGAACACTTTAAACTTCTTGTGATCAGCATAAACTAGAAAAATTCTTATTGCCTCAAGCCTTGCAACTAGAGCAAAAGTCTCATAATAATCAATGCATTATTGCTGTGAATAGCCCTTTGCAACCAGTATTGCTTTGTTTCTTGTAATAATGCCCTCACTATCAGTTTTGTTCCTGAACACCCACTTTGTGCCAACAACTGATCAGTTCTTTGGTCTTGGCACAAGAGTCTAGACTTTATTCCTTTCAAATTCATTAAGCTCCTCTTGCATTGTTGTAACCCAGTCAGCATCTTGAAGAGCTTCTTCCACCTTCTTGGGTTCAATTTGAGATAGAAAAGAATGGTAGAAACATTCATTTTGAGTGGCTTTTCTGGTTCTTACACCACTATCAGGATTTCCAATGATTAAGTCCGGTGTATGTGACTTAGACCATTTTCGTGCAGATGGAAGTTGACTCCTTGAAGAAGAACCTCCCCTTGATCCATGAATTAACTGTTATTTCTTTGAATAGTGCCATTATCATATCCTGATACCCCCTGAATCAGTGTTCCCATTGTTGTCATTATTTGACTCATCATAATTTGAGGAATGAGAGTCTGGTGATTTATCTACTGATGTTTCTTGAGTTGAATCACTTGCAAAAGTCTCTGTATTTGAATCATGTTGCTCCCTTTCAACAATGCTTCAGTGTTTGAAGAATTTCCACTGACATGTGGATCATCAAAGTTTTGACTGATATCAGGATTTACTATAGCAGGATCAGGATTTTAGAGTTCAGCATATGGTATTTCATTTTCAAATCTCGACTTATCATGGTCATCTGCATCTTCTAGAACTGTAATCTTCTTGTCATCAAAAGATACATGTATGGATTCCATGACTGTTCTTGTTCTCAAATTGTAAACTCTGAAGGTTTTTGTAGACAATGGATATCCCACAAAATGCCTTCATCAGCTTTTAGATCAAACTTGGTAAGCTGCTCCAGATGAGTTTTGAGAACAAAACATTTGCAACCAAAAATGTGAAAGTACTTCAAATTTGGCTTCTTTCTCTTCACCATCTCAAATGGTGTTTTTCCATGCCTGTTGGTCAATGTTGCATTTTGTATAAAGCAAGAAGTTTGCACAACCTCAACCCAGAAGTAGGTAGGCAATCTTGCTTCCTCTAGCATGGTTCTTGCAGCTTCTATGAGAGTTACTATTCTTTTTATCAACAACTCCATTTTGTTATGGAGTTCCAGGAGCATAAAATTCTTATTTTATCCCCTTGAGTTTGAAGAAATCTTCCATAGTAATATTCTTGAATTCAATTCCATTATCACTTCTGATGATCTTCACTTTATATGTTGATCCTTTTTCTAGCTCTCTTACATGATCAAGAAGAATTGATGGATATTTATCCTTGTCGTGAAGAAAATACACCCACTTGTATCTTTTATATTCATCAACAATTACGAGGCATACCTCTTCTTGGAAATTGACATAACATTTACTGCACCAAAGAGATCAATATGAAGTACATGATATGGTTCAAGAATGGAGGATTCAGTTTTACTCCTGAAAGATATTTTCCTTTGCATGGCTTTCTGGTATGAGTCACATAAGCCATCAGGAGTAAACACTACATTGGTAAATCCTCTTACAAGATCTTTCCTTACAAGTTCGTTGATATTGTTGAAATTGAGGTGATAAAGTCTTTTATGCCAGTTCTAGCTGTCTTCCACAGATGCTCTACTAAGTAGACGCATTTCTGATTCATCAGTATTTGTGGAGACCCTGGCTTCATACAAACTACCATTTCTTAAACCAGTCATTGCAATCTAGCCATCAGTCTTACTAACAATTTCACAATGCTCCTCATAGAAGTTCATTGGTAACCTCTATCACAGATTTGACTCACACTGATCAGATTATGCTTGAGTCCTACAACCAGAGCTATATTTTCAATGATGATATTTCCAATTTTGATTTTTCTATATCTCATAATTTTTCCTAAGTTTCCATCTCCATAAGAAACACTTGGGCCAACTTTCTCCTCAAATTCTGATAGCAGGGATTTATAACCAGTCACGTGTCTTGAACATCCACTGTCCAAGACTAGAGTATTTCTCCGGTTACCCTGCAATCAATATTTGAAATCAGTTAGTGTTTTTAAGGATCCGGACTTTCTTGGATCCTTTGGCCTTTTTAAATTTGTTAACATATGTAGCAGAAGACTTCTTATCAGAGTTTATGTTAATATCCTAACTATCAGTATTTACACATGCAGAAACCGATTTTTCTTTATTTAAAGAGCGTTTCAGTTCATAATAATCAAAATTCAAACTGTGATACTCTTTACATGTATAATTAGAGTGCCAAAAACTTCCATAATGAAAACAAGGTCCCTGTGGTTTATATCTAACTGTTCTATTCCTAAACTCTGATTTGGGAGGAATAGTATTTATCTCTTTATTCTTCCTCTAAGAATTAGCAAGATGATTAGTACTACCATAGTTCAAACATGCCTTTCTAGGTGCATTAGGAGGAGTTACATAATTACCATTATTATTAACACTTACCTTGCCATTTCTATTTTTCCTAGGCATTTTCTCCTTGTCTTTCACGTGTAAATCCTTCAGCTTTTGTTTGAGCTGTTTTTGAGTCATTAAACCAATATTTACTGATTTTGTGTGAACTAATTCACTCTTATCAGTAACTAAGTTTGATCTAGGTGCTGAGGTTGAACATACCTCATTAATTGGTTTAACAGCATCATCACCTGGATTAAACTTAATGGTCTTCAGTTGAACCTTGTTCAGTTTGAACTTAGTATCAGTATTTACATGTTTACTTTTCTCAGTTTCTTTTTTAATTTTCTTATCAGAACTAGATCTATTAGCATATTCTAATCCTGATCCGGAACAAGCATTCTCTAAAATATCCTGAGTTGTTTTTCCTGAGTTAGTCCAAAGTTTAATAACCTCTCTTTCTTTAGCTAACTCATTTTCTAGATAAGCATGCTTTTCTAACAGTTTTTCTTTAACATAAATAGCATTATCTCTTTCCTTTTGGATTTCTAGCATGGAAAGCAACTCGATTACTTGGTGATCATTCTTTTTGTTGAACTCGGAGTTTTCACTCTTGATTCTATTATTCTCTAAGGTTTGATCCCTATAACTAACATGCATAAATTTAAGAAACAGTCTTAATTCACAAATATCATTAGTATCAAAAACAAGAATAGTCTGAGGTACCTTTAATTCAGCATTGTCATCCTCAGTATCAGCATTTGCCATGAGAGCAACATTGACCCCATCATCTGAATCTGATGAATCATCCCAGTTTTTCTTCTTTAAGATCAAGGCTTGTTTCTTCTCAGCATTGGGTTTCTGCAATCAATTGTAAATGTCCAATTCCATCACAGTTGTAGCATCTTTCCTTTGACTTGTCGAGTTTTCCAGAATTTTATTCCTTCTAATCAGTACTTCTTCTGTTGTTCCTCTTATCATAGTTTGAGGAACTGGAACCTTTTTTGGAAAATCTTCTTCCTTTCTTGAAGTTCTTGTAGACCATCTTCTTGAAGATTTTAACCAATAGAGCAGCCATTTATTCCATGTCTTCATTGTTGTCATGATACTATCAATATCTGATTCATTATCAGTATTTGAGTCATCATCAGAGTTTGATAATTCAGTATCTGACTTTGCAATCATAGCTTTTCCTTTGGAGTAGCCTTTTCTCCTAGCTTTCTCCTTTGGCTTCTCTTCAACTTTGAGTACAACTGGTCTAGACTTAGATCCTTTTCTCTTGCTTCTTTGCTCCATCTCTAGTTCATAAGTTTTCAGTATTCCATAGATCTCATCTAGAGGTGTGTCATCAAGTTGATAGTTATCCCTTATTGATGTGACCTTAAAGTCCCACTTTAAAGGGAGAGAAAGTAGAAACTTCAAGTTTAAGTCCTCTCAATCATATTCCTTATCGACAAGAGACAGGTCATTCAACAGCTTCTGAAATCTGTCATAGATCTCAATTAAGGACTCATTATCTCTTTAGTCAAAGTGCTCATATTCTTGAGTAAGTAATGTCCTCCTATTTTTCTTGATAGTAGTTGTGCCTTGACACTTTACTTCTAAAGCACCCCATATCTCTTCTATTGTCTTATATCCAATAACCCTATTGGACATAACACTATCAAGGCTGTTGTGCAAAGTGTGTTTGTCTTTTGCATCCTTGATAATAGATGAATGATCTTCAGGAGAGTAGTCCTTTCTTTCTTTGTCAACCATCTTTTCTGGTTCTTCTGTAACAGAAATAGCTACCTTCATTGGTTTATGAGGACCATCATAAATCCTGCTTGGATATTCATGTATCTTCAGGATTGGCACCTTGATAGCTTCATACCTACTCATGTTGCTGCTAATATGTGATGTAGCTGGGGGTGGTGGTTGTGGATTATGTGGTGCTTCTTTGTCTTTTATTAAGATTGATTTTCATATCTTAAACTGTTTGTATGAAAACATCAAGCTCTGATACCAATTGCTAGGTCCTTAATCAACTATGGAGAGGGGTGAATACAGTTTATGCAAATAATTCGACAAAGCTTCAACAGAAACAACATTTTTTATATTAACAGATAAAAACTGATTACAAACGTACTCTCTCAAAAGGATGAACAAATACCCTTGAGAGCTTCTAGGTTATGCAATGATATAATAATGTTCGCAATTCATATAGCATGAACCTAATATGTGCTTTATATAGAGCACAGTTACACAATCAATAAGGAATACTATTCTATTACAATAAGGAAACCTATTACATATCCATGTATGATTGCTTCTAAGAAAAAGTCCTGCACCGCCTTGAATTCCTGCTTTCCTTTTCCTCCTCGAATATCTACCAAAGTGAAAAATACTGATGACATCAACTGCTGATCATCAAATACTGATATAAGTACTGATGACGTCACTCTTCAGATATAAGTCCTGATAAGAACTTCTGATAGTATCTATCAAGATATCATCAATTATATCTAACAGAGTATTCTGACAATGTTGAGCCTATTATGGAGCTTGTTGATGAGGACTCTGTTGGGAGAGAGAGGCCTCGAATTGATAATCAGGCAATCCCACATTCTCATAGATCTGGATGCACGATGGACGAGCATCGTCATGCAGAAAAAATTCAGAATCAAGAAGAAGAAAGGAAAGATTTTTCAAACTTGAAAAGAAGGCTTGGCATATAATTAGGAGACGATGACTTGAGGATGTTAGTATTGGAATGGTAAAAGGAAGAAAACAGTGGAGAGCGAGGACCCGTGATACAACGCATGTTCCCCTATATTCCAAAGGGATGATAGGGTAAGACACCGTGAATACGAGCATGCCCCTCCATGTGTTTGGACTGGGAGTTATGGGCGAGTTTATTAAAGGAATGGTCAAGAAAGATGGGGATATCATCATGGAAGAACATCCCTGCATGGAAGACGTGAGGGCGCGCCTTCAAGGGGTGGTGAAAAACCTATCATTGTTCCTGTTGCTTCTCATAGTGCTATGGGTAATGCACCTAGGACGTGTCCTCATGGTGAGGGTGGTGCTCGAACTCAGGAAAGGCCGTGCAATAATGAAGAGGCTCAAGGAGGTGGTCAAGGAGAACCTTAGATTTAAAGGGAAGCTCAAAATCAGGATGGGGATGTCCCACATTCGCAGCCTCAGAGCGAGTGTCAATAAGATCTTCTAGTACCCCCGGGGGGTAATCATACGGGGCAGCAGCATCCCCCATAACCCAATGTTCGGACTATCCCAGGAATTGAAATGTTCAATGTGGATCATTTAAAGAAATTGCTCAATCAGCTTGAGGGAGAAAAAGTCACGGCAAACGCACAAGCTCCATAGCCTTTATCCGTTGTCATAAGGGAAGCGCAGTTGCCTTCAAGATATTGATATATGACCAATGATTTATGATTTCATGGAAACTCTGACCCCGTGGAATTTTTGAAAAGTTTTAACACTGAAAAGAGCACGTCTTAATAGGGTTAGTGCTACCAGCTCGCGAAGAGAATGGAGCCCATAGTTGAACTTTTAATATTGAAAAATGGTTCAAGGATCAAAGTTATTGAGGCTATGGTGGAGCATGAAGGAGATATGATACAGCGAGAAGTTAATAGAGAGAGGTTGGATGGAAGGAGTGAATCCTTTCAAATTTTGAATAACCTTCCTGAGGTTGATGCTCTTTTAGAAGAAATTGATGTTATTAGTAGTTAAACTATTAGATTTTATTGATCAGCATTTGATATCAGTATTTGACAATGATGACATCATCAACATTTGCTGATCCACTTTTGTCATCAGGATTTATTGATTTAAGTATCTGTCGAGCTGAAAACCAGGAGATATCAAAGAAGGAATTATTTGAAGAATATATATCGATGTAGGACTTTACTTATTGTAGCAATCAATAGATGAATATGTTATATGATTCCTTATTGTATTGCAATATGATTTCTTATTGATTGCGTAACTGTGCAATATAAGCACATATTAGGTTTACACTTGATTATATCATTTATATAATCTAGCAGCTCTCAAGGACATTTGTTCATCCTTGAGAGAGTATTGTAATCAGTTTTTATACATCAATAATAAAAACTGTTGATTCAATTGTGTTTGTTATTTCAATTTGATTGTTTAACAGTATTCACTCCCTCTACAGTTGTATCAGAGCTTGCTCTTGATACAAAAACAGTTTAAGAACCATAAAACAATCACTGATGTCATAGAAAGAAGGATAACAGGTTCCTCCACCTCCACCGGCCATAAATCCAATCAGCCAAAATATGAGTAAATATGAGGCTATCAAGGTTCCAATTCTGAAGATACATGAATATCCAATCTAGAAAGTGAAGATGGCCATATGTCTAGAAGTAACAGATCCTGAATACCTTAACAGGATTTATGATGGTCCTCATAGGCCAATGAAACTAGTTGTTGTTGTTGCTGGCCAAGAAGAAAAGATGATTGATAAAGACAAAAAGGACTATTATCCTGGGGATCTTTCATCTATTATGAAAGATGCAAAAGTTAGACGTATCTTGAACAGTAGTCTTGACAGTGTCATGTCCAACAGAGTTATTGGATACAAAACTGCCAAAAAATTTGGGACACCTTGGAGGTAAAGTGTCAAGGCACCACTGCTATCAAGAAGAACAGAAGAACCATACTCACTCAGGAGTATGAACACTTTGACTCAAAAGCTGATGAGTCCTTGACTGGAATCTATGACAGGTTTCATAAGCTAATAAATGACTTGTCACTGATTGACAAAGAATATGATCCAGAAGATTTTAACTTGAAGTTTCTTGTTGCACTCCCTGAAAAGAGGGACTTAAAAGTCACATAAATAAGGGATAATTATGATCTGGATGAAATATCTCTAGATGAGATCTGTGGCATGTTGAAGACTCATGAACTGAGAATGGAGCAAAGAAGAAAAAGGAAAGGACCTAGAGCAAGACAGGTTGCACTAAAAGTTGAAGACAAACCAAGGGAAAAAGCTAGGAGAAAAAGCCATTCCAAAGGCAAGGCTATGATTGCAAATTCCGACACCGAGTCATCAAACTCTGATGATGACTCAAACTCTGAAAGTGAATCAGACATTGAAAGTGATCATGATAATAATGAAGATATTGAGCAAATGGCTGCTCTTTTGTCTAAAAGCTTCAAAAGAATGGTCTACAAGGACTTTAAGAAGGGAAAAAGGTTTACCACAAAGGGCTCTAGTTCCTTAAAAACTGATAAGAGGAATTACAGAAGAAACTCTGATGAGAAAGAGTCAAATTCTGGAAAATATGACAATTCAAAAAAAAGTGCTACAATTGTGATGGAGTAGGACACTTTGCAGCCAACTGCATGAAGCCAAGGGCTGAGAAGAAACAAGCCTTGATCACCAAGAAGAGGAACTAGGATGATACATCAAAATCAGATGATGGTGTTAACTATGCTTTTATGGCAAATGATGATAGTGAGGCTGAGACCGCTGTTGAAGGTACCTCAAACCACACTTGCTTTTGATACTGATGATATTTGTGAACTAAGACTATTTCTTAAATCTCTGCATATTAGTTATAGGGATCAAACACTTGAAAATGCTATATTAAAATTGAAAATTTTGATCTTGAGAAAAGGAATGATCACCTAGAATCTGAGTTGATTTTCATGCTAGAAACTCAAAAGGAAAAAGATGATGCTTTGTATGTTAAAGAAAAACTGTTAGAAAAGCATGCTTACCTAGAAAAGGAACTAGCTAAAGAAAGGGAAGTAATCAAGCTTTGGACTAATTCAAGAAAAATAATTCAGGATTTAATAGAAAATGGTTGTTGGGGATCAAGATTAGGATATGCTGATAGAACTAATTCTGATAAGTTTAATGAAAAGGAAACTGAGAAAGTTAAACCAGTAAATACTGATAAGAAGGTAAAACTGAATATGTCTCAATTAAGACATATTAAGTTTAACTTGAGTGCTGATGTTGTTAAGTCTGTTAATGAAAAAGGGTCAACATCAGCATCTAAGTCAAATTAAAAGCTGATAAGTATGAACAAGTTCATACCAAGTCAATAAATGTTGGTTTAATGACTCAGAAACAGCTTAAGCAAAAACTGAAGGAAGTCAAAATATTCTAACTCAATTTGCTCAGAAATCGGGTGAATCTTTATGTGAAGCTTGGGAGTGCTACAAGGAGATGCTTAGGAAGTGTCCTCATCATGGAATGCCTGATTGGATGGTGATCAACTGCTTCTATAATGGGTTGGGAGCACAGTCAAGACTTATGCTTGATGCAACATTAGTTGGAGCTTTATGGGCTAAGAGCTATTAAGAAGCTTATGAGCTGATTGAGATGATGGCTGCGAATGAATATCATAATCCAACTCAGAGGCTACCACAATGTAAGGTAGCAGGAATTCTGGAGGTGGATACAGCTACAGCTATCACTGCTCAGCTAAAAGCGTTGACTATGAAGGTCGATTCTCTGACCAACTATGGTGTTCAACCGATAATGATTGTTTACGAGCTTTGTGCAGGATTGCATGCGACGGAGCAATGTGCTATATCTAGTGAATCAACTCAGTTCGTGAGCAACTTTTAGAGGTCGCAACAACCTGTTCCTGCTACTTATCATCCTAACAACCGAAATCATCCTAACTTCAGCTGGAGCAATAATCAGGGTGATATGCAACAGCCTTACCAGCAGTTTAGAAACAAGCCTTACAATCCTCCTGGTTTTCAGCAACAGTTTGCACCAAGGAAACAATTTCAGCCACAGGGAATGCAACAACAATCACATGAAGGTGCTGGTCCATCTTCTAATGAAAAATCTGAACTAGACGAGTTGAGGCTTATGTACAAAAGCCAAGCGGTTTCTATCAAAACTTTAGAGAATCAAATAGGGCAGATTGTTAATGCCTTATTAAACTGACCTTAAGGAACTCTTTCGAGTGACACAAAGGCTAATCCAGGCAAGAGAGAAGTCAAAGAACAACTTAAGCAATCACCTTGAGATCTGGAAAGGTCGCTAGCTCTCCAAATAAAAAAAAAGAAGATTCTAAAAAAAAATCCAGAATGCAAGGGCGCCCGTGCCCATAAGGAGCGCGCCCGCGCCCTCCCAAATTTCAGAAATTGAGATTTTTGATGATTCTATTAAGAAAATGGATGGTGAAGCTAAACCGAAGAAGAATTCTATTGAAAACACTCCTCCGGAGCAGAATACAGGAGTCAAGCAAGTCTATCCGCCACCTCCATATCCTAAAAGGCTTCAGAAGCAGAAGTTCAACAAGCAATTTGCTAAGTTTTTGGAAGTTTTCAAGAGGTTGCACATTAACATACCTTTTGCGGAAGATCTAGAAAAGATACTGAGCTATGCTAAGTTCATGAAGGGTATTCTATCTCCGAAGCTAAAACTCGAGGAGTTGGAAATCGCTGCTCTAACGGAAGAGTGCAGTGCTGTGCTGCAACAAAAACTCCCTCCTAAAATTAAAGATCCAGGAAGCTTCACAATACCTTGCACCATTGGAAAATTGTCTTTCGCCAAGTGTTTATGTGACTTGGGAGCTAGCATCAATCTCATGCCCTTATCTATCTTCAACAAACTTGGTCTGCCTGATCCAAAACCGGTAAACATGTCCTTACAACTGGTTGACCATTCTATCACTTATCCGTGAGGTGTAGTGGATGATGTCTTGGTTACGGTGGATAAACTCATCTTCCCTGCTGATTTTTCCATTCTAGACTTCGAGGAAGATAAGAAGATTCCCATTATCTTGGGGAGACCATTCTTAGCTACAGGCCGAACTCTGATCGATGTGCAAAAGGGTGAGTTTAAAATGAGAGTTCAGGGTCAGGATGTGACTTTCAATGTCTTCAATGCAATGAAATTCCCTATTGATGAAGAGGAATGCTTTAAAGTAGAGTTGGTCGACTCTACAGTGACTTCAGAGCTTGATCACATGCTAAGGACTGATGCCTTAGAGAGAGCCTTAATAGGGGAATCTGATAGTGAAGATGAAGAAATGGAATAACAGCTGTAGTATTTGAATGCTTCTCCATGGAAAAGGAGATTGGATTTGCCATTCAAGTCTCTTGGTTTATCAGAGCTGAAAAATTCTCAGGAGCGTCTTAAGCCATCTATTGAGGAAGCTCCCACACTCGAGCTAAAACCACTACCTGATAACTTGAGGTATGCTTTTTTAGGTGATACATCTACTTTCCCTGTTCTTATTGCATCCGACCTTTCAGGAAGTGACGAAGACAAGCTCTCGAGAATGTTGAGAGAATTCAAATATGTAATTGGATGGACTATAGCAGATATCAAGGGAATCAACCCTTCTTATTGCATGCATAAAATTCTACTTGAGGAAGGAAGTAAGCCAACTATTGAGCAATAGAGAAGACTCAATCATATCATGAAAGAAGTAGTGAAGAAGGAAATTCTTAAATGGTTGGATGCAGGGATCATCTATCCTATTTCTGACAGTTCATGGGTAAACCCGGTGCAGTTTGTGCCTAAGAAAGGAGGCATTACAGTTGTTGTTAATGAAAAGAACGAGCTCATTCCTACTCGGACAGTCACAGGGTGGAGAGTATACATGGACTATAGGAAGCTGAATAAAGCCACAAGGAAGGGTCACTTCCCTCTTCCATTCATTGACCAAATGCTTGATATGTTGGCTGGTCATGAGTATTATTGTCTTCTGGATGGGTTTTCGGGCTATAATCAGATTTGTATTGCCCCAGAAGATCAAGAGAAGACCACTTTTACTTGTCCTTTTGGCACTTTCGCGTTCCGTCGAGTTTCTTTCGGACTTTGTGGTGCACCTGCTACTTTTCAGAGATGCATGATGGCCATATTCTCTGATATGATTGGCACTAATATGGAGGTATTCATGGATGAATTCTCTGTGTTCGGGACTTCGTATGACAAGTGCTTACATAATCTTGGTTAGGTGCTGAAAATATGTCTTGAGACCAATCTGGTGCTCAACTGGAAATAATGTCAGTTCATAGTGCAAGAGGGTATCATTCTTGGGCACAGGGTGTCTAACAAGGGGCTTGAATTGGATAAGGCCAAGGTGGGTGTAATAACCCCAAAATTTTGGACTTTTTGTAACCCTTTTGAATAGTGATTTTGCTGATTATGCTGAATAAGAAAACCTTTCATGCCACACTATGTAGGGGTTCTTTTATTGATATTCTGAGATCTTATTAGTACTCTATATGGTATATAAGTGTATGTAAAGATCGTCAGAATCCAAATTCGAACACTTTGATTTTTCTCGAAAATCCACTAGATAGAGAAAGAATTGAGTATAAGGTAACAGGATAAAAAGGATTTAAATTCAAGGATTTTAAGAGGGGATCATAAAAAGGAATATAAAATATTGTGAAAGGTTTAGGGGAACCCAAGTAATAAGATCCCGGGTATGATCCCTCAAACGATAAACGAGAACGAAAGTTAAGTGAACCGTATAACAGATCAGTGATCATTAGCCAAGTAATTAGGAGTTAATCAAAGAGGTTAGTGGATGATGATTTCATCACACCAACAAGAAGAAGACAAGTGTAAGAAGATGACATAAGCATGGTGACTTAAGCATGACAAAAATGAGGGATTGGTTGGTTGATTGTGAACCATTCATTTCTTACCATGGTAAAAAGTTAATTAGCAACAAAATGATATCAACCAAGACAAAAAAAATCCTAACACAAAAACACAAGTTGACTTTTATTTTGAAGAAAGAAGCTCTTGGCTTCTTCATTTTTTCAAGGAGAAGGAAATCAAAATCCAAGATCCAAGTACTGTTAAATTGTGAGGTAATTATCCCAGGTTCATTATACATAAATATAGCTATCCTATGAATCTAAGCTTCCATTTCCTTCACAATCTCTTCCAATAATTCATGGAAGAAGAGGGTGAATAGTGTTTTCAAGATCTTGAAAATTTTGATCTTATGTTTTTGTTTAGATATAACTTTTGTAAGGATTTTCAAGGGTGGTTCCAAGCTCCTTAGTTAGTTCTACTCACCAAGGAAGGTATAATCTCATACCCTAGCCCTACTTTTGAATATTTAGAGTTTTTATGTTTGGTATGGTTCATGAGAAGCATGATTCTTGTATACTTAGAGTATGGTTGGATTTATAATGAGTTTGAAGTTGTAAATCTTGATTATTGGTTAATGAACTTAAGTATAGCTTTTAGTTCATGTTTGAGGGTAGTATAAATTGGAAATCTTGAGATGTTGGGGCTTTTGTACTGAGGTATGAATGGAGTTTGGTTGTAATGTGGATTGTGGGTTGATTTGTGGATTGATTGGAGTAGTTTAAGATTTGGTAATCCCGTAAACATAGCCGTCGTAATGCCCGATTTACCTTAGACTGTTTTTGTTCTTAACTTCAAGACCCGTTAACTCCCTGTTAGATTCTAACCATTGCATTTTTTAGATATTTCATGTTACGAGCTTCGTTTTGATATGTGGTTCGCTTGAATCCGATGTACGGTTTAGGAGAAACGACCGTTTTAAGTAACGGCGTTTCGCGAACGAACCATTACCCCTTGCCTTACTTTGCAACCTTGGTTAAGGTCCTTAAATGACTAATTGGAGTATGAATCAATTATTTAAAGTGTATTAGGAAGTTGGAAGGGTACTCGTGAAAGAATCGCCTTAAAATTCTTAATGGTTAATTTATTAAAAATAGTGGAGCCGAGGGTACTCGAGCGACTTAAGTGAATCGTTAAGCGCAAAAGCGAACGTTAGGGTCTAATTGGTTAAAGTCTAGATTCTTAAGCGACTTTGGTTTAATTCCAACTTATATGTTGTTTATAGGTTACCAGACTCGTCCCAGGCCTTTTACCACCCCCAGTCGCTCAGACAAGTTTTCTACCCGTTATACTGTTGTTGTGATGTATATATGTATATGCATTATCTTGTGATAAGTGCATGATTGTTATTAGCAAATCTTGCGATATATTGGAGCATGCTGATATGGTATATATGCATGCCTATTTCATAATCTTGATATCTAATTGTTGATTTAAATGCTTATAAGTTGCATAATACCTATGTTAGAGATAAGCAGTAGTTGCGTATACCCTTAGTATAGGGGACCCAAAGGTGAACATTTTCTAAACTGGGAGTCGATGTTCCCGAGTATAATATATATATATATATTTATATATATATATTGATATAGTTTTCAAAACTATTAATCGAGTAAGGTTTATTCGATAACTTTATTTTATTTAATGAATATTATTTTGAATATTCATTCGAGGACTTATGACTCTGTTTACTTTATTTAATGAATATTATTTTGAGTATTAATTTGAGGACTTATGACTCCGCTTCTTTTATTAAATAATATTCTTTATTTTATTAAAGAATGATGTTTCGATAATCAAACTTATTTTCAATTGTTCAAATAAAGATCGTACTTTCGTATAAGTATATCTTTGGTTATTTATTATTCATTTCAAGTATGAGTTTTAAAACTTCTACTTCAATTATTTTTATAAAGATTATCCTTTATGGGAATATTATTTAAATAATAATATTCAGATATTCTCCAACATATCGGGACTGATTTATTTTATTAAATCAACATTACTCCAAACATTCTTAAAAATGTTTTCGAGTCTTGAAAATGATTTTAAAAGTTAGAGCGGATCCCAAAACTTGTTTTCAAATTTAAGATCTTCCTTTCGAAGGGGATTTAAATACTCACTTAAAAATTGAGGGATCCGGCTCTGTGGCGTATTTTATATACGCAACGAGGTTGTTGTTTTGATAAATTAATTGATTACTTACCCAACGTTCGGGAAGTAAGTCCATCTAATTGAGTCGGCATAAGCGACAGGCCGGGGTACGGTCTATCAAAGTGTAAGTGGCTGGGTGGCAGTCCATCAACGCGTAAGAGACCGGGTGGCGGTCCAGCAAAAGGTCCTAATGCGGCCAGGGTGATGACCGGTGGGGGATTCATCCATCTACTAGTAGAAAAGGTTACTTATTGGTATCTTTGCCTGATCAGCAAGATATCAGGTTTATGCCAAGGTTTTCTCCTTTCCAAATTCATTGGATATTGCAACTCTGTTTATAATTTTCATAACAGAGGTTTTCAAGGAGTGTATGAAATGTATATATATAGGTGTATATATATATATCGGGACTTAATGAAGTATCTTGTAACTTCATTATTTATAATGATATTTCAAAGATTGAATCTATTCAAGTCTTTTCTTGTAGTCTCATCTATGTGATGAACTTTTGAAACTGATGATACCTTGAACAGTGGTAGTTCAAGTAGTATCCGGAAAAGATATAAGTATATTGGAGTATCTTGTAACTTCATCTTTTCAACTTATATATGGTTAATGATTATCTTATGCATGACAAAGATTTTCACAAAAACGTTGAGACAAGGTTAGATATATGAGATCACCTTGAAACGATATTTTTATACAACTATAAACTGGAACTCTGTGTATATTATACATGGAAGAGGACTTCCAAGATATTGAAAAGTATATATACATATATACTGAATATTTTGCGACTTGGTCGTGTTAAGATATCAAACTTGGTTCATTTTTACTTGACCAAGACTTTCATGAGTACTATGAGGATGCTCACATATTGTAAATCATTATACATATTATTTTGGTAGGCTTGTTGCTCACCCTTGTTTTCTTCTTTCATCACACAACAACAGATAGACAAGATGAACAGGACCAAGATCCCAATTCGTGAGTGGATAGGAAATGTTCTGCAGTTTCCTGTAGGCGTTGATGTCGTTGTAGCTGAGGTAGGAACTACCAATAGGCTAGGCTTTCAACTTTTGATGTACCAGACTTATGTATACTTATGAATTGTAATAATGGCAAAGAATATATAAATTTATTCAGAAACCCTTTTGTGGTATAATGACTTACAATTATGGAATAAAATGACTTGTGTTATTTTTGGTATTCATCTCTGAGACTATAACTTGTGGTGTGTGTGTGTATATTGTGGGGTCACAGTACACAGTGGTTGGTTGTTTATTAAGATTAAGAGTTGTTAAGGGAATTGGAACTCGTGACAACCCGGATTCCCGACCCCGAATTTGGGGGTGTTACAAAAATGGTATCAGAGCTAAGCGTTATAAACCTCAGAGATGATGTGACGTTAAAATAATAAGTTCACTAAGATAATAAGAACTTTTTCCAAGTTCATAGTCTGAGTACCTAACGTAGTACTGACAGTTAAAACCCTTATGGGAACCCTTATAAATATCGTGATAGAAGCGTAGTTCGTTATCGTATATGGTAGTGGGACTCCGAACCCTGATGTTCAAGAGCAATAATATGATGATGTTTTACTACATATTGGGGATCAAATTGTGGATCCAATGGAGCACCCTAACGAGGGACTAAATGATGTTCATATTAAGGATGTAACAATTAAGGATGTGGTCCCAGAAGGGATTGTGCTGAGGAGGATCTCGTGAAGGATCCTAACAAGACTGAAGAGATGATCGCTAAGGAATAAATGACCATGGTCAGGGCGACTACTAGAGGTAGGATTGGCCGGTTACTACCGGAGGTTCGTTCAAGTTTGCAAAGATAGTAGCCCCTTTAACGCGGCTTACTCATAAGACTGAGAAGTTTGAATGGATAGAGAAATGCGAGAACAACTTTCAAGAACTGAAGTAAAGATTGGTGACGGCCCCTATTTTGGCATTGCCGGATGGAAAAAGGAGATTTTGTGATTTATATTGACGCTTCGCATAAGGAATTAGGGTGCTCTTATACAGCACAACAAGGTAATCGCGTACGCGTAAAGACAATTAAGGGAATATAAAATTCGATATCCCCACCCATGAGCTTGGGCTCGTGGCAATAGTTTTGCCCTAAAGATTGGATGCACTACTTGTATGGAGAGAAGTACGATATTTACACAAGCCATAAGTGCTCTAGTGCATTTTCACGCAGAAAGAGATCAACATGCGCCAGAGGAGGTGGTTAGAGCTAATCAAGGATTACGATTATGAGATTCTTTATCATCTAGGGAAATTTAAAATGATGGCTAATGCTCTTAGTATAAAGGAGACACTCAAGATGAAAATGTCTTTGGGAGAGTTGATAAGAGATTTTGAGAAAATGGAAATAGAAGTGAAGGTAACCGGAGCCGGTACCGAAAAGCTGTTTGAGATTGTAATACAACCCGAATTATTGAAAAAGATCATATTGTGCCAAGAAAAATTGATGAATGAAGGTAGAGAGCCAATGAATGGAGAAGAAATTAATACTGAGAAAGATGATAAGGGAATAATGAGGTGTTCCTACAGAATTTGGGTTCCAAATGTTCAAGAGCTTAAAGATGAGATCTGAGATGAAAGCTAGTTTGAGGAATAAGATTTAGAGCAAACCCTGAACGTGATAGTCAGGGAGGTCGCTATCAAGATAGAAGGAACCCATTACATAATGAAGTGGAAAATGAGGATTTAAAGCATGTAGGATGACCCCGATTATGGGGAGGAGGAAGGAACGTTCAGACTAAGGAAACAGAAGTCGAGTAAGGAAAGGAGACCCGAGACGGTACTCCTATGGGGCAATTCATGGACCTGACTAAACAAAACTTATACTTTTATCCCCAACCACCACCCTGAGGAAACAATGCGGTGGGAAATTATTTCAGGACTTTAAGTCGCTAAGCTCTCAGATTTCCAAGGAACAAGCTGACCCAGTCGAGACAAGAGCCTGGCTAAAGGAACGAGAGGAATCATTTAAGATTTTATATGATCGATGAAGCGCAAAAGACTATTTTTTCCACTTACCTTCCTAAGAGAGAGGCCACCCGCTAGTGGAAGGATAAGGAAGATAGAGAGATAGCATATAAAAGTTAGAGCCAGACCAAAGGCGAAAGAGTATAATGAATTATGAATCTAGGTTGTGAAATTCATCAAGGTTCGTTTAAAGGACACGAATCCAGAGTGACATGATGTTTGAAATCGAGAATTACACTACGTTGGTCCATGAAAGGATTGTAATAGTAATGAAAATAAGAAGACTGAAAAGGAAAGGGATATAAAGGAAATAAAGTTGAGGAACGATAAGGGAGTTAGGAATGCGGAAATCCTAAGGAACCCTATCAATAAAGATAAGAGAAGTGGGTAATCATCAGGGTGATGGTGATTGACCATGAGGTAATGTCAAAGTTTGAAGGCATAAGTGATACATATAAGTTATCCCCTTTAAGTTGGGAGGATTCCAGGAAACCTTGGGATAGTTCGAAGGATAAATAATAAGATGGGGATAGACTAAGGAGACAAAAAGGGTAAGAAATTATGAAATTGGATGAAGGAAGTGACCTTCAAGAATGTGAAGTGTATGTAACACCTGTGAAACACTAGGTATAAGAGATATCCCAATATTGAGAAAACTGTTGAGATAAATAATAGTTGTGAATGAGGATTTATTAATAAGAAGTTCACGTTGAACATGCCCAATATCTTCCAGAACATCCCTGTTATCATTACTAAATCAGGAAAGAAAAGTGGATAACCGTTGTTATCTTTTAGAGGCCATATGGACTGACCTCAGTTGGAATAAGAATGTTATTGTGAAATTAGGTATAGACTATCGAGGTGGGGATGGTTGAATAAGATACCCTTATCAGGGATATATGACTTGATTTATCCATGGAAGGATGCAAGTACCTTTTTAAAGGTAGAATTAAGGATAGAACCTCGATAACTTGAGATGAACCATGGGGGGAATGCATAATGGTTGGCATTTCACCCTTAATGGGGACATTATGAGTTTGGGTGGTACGGAATGAAGGATTAAGGCAACAACAACCTTTAAAGATCAGTGGAGAAGTTTTCAGAACTATATAGACAATGGTTCTAGTATTAGTAAATGGTATCTTGATATGCCATGTACCTAGGGAGTACATGATGAAGGATTTAAGGATAACCTTAGAGGTTTTACAAGGAGAAAGGTAATATTCAAAGTTCTCAAGAATAGAAATTTTGATAAAGCAAATATGACGTAATAGTAATAATGCCAAGTGGGGCACATGTTAAACCATGAGAAAGTATAGATTGAACCAATGAAGGTCACGATTGGTAAAAACAAGAAGGACCTAAGATAAAAGATGTCCTAAGTATGACCGAGAGTCAGTCGTGATAATGTTAACCTCTAAAGACCGAGGCAATAACGTTTGGAAAAAAATGGTGATATTTTTTTTCTTTCTCACCAAAGCTTAAGGAAGAGACTTTTCACACAAGCAGTGATTGGAAATGAGGAAGAAAATTTAGTTGGAGATCATTCAAAAGACATTGATTGTAAGGAAATATTACTATCAAGAAAGGCCAAAGAGGTGGCCGACACTTTAAGTGTAAGAAGACAATTATCGGCGCTCGTGCCAGAGGAATACAGTGATAATGGTTAAAGCCGTGAAGATTGTATTATGGTTTGAAAGATTGACATTCCTTCTGATGATTGTGCGATACTCAACCGTGATAGTAGTTTGGTAAAGATTTAATTTATGAAATCTCCGTGAGCGGGCTATCTATCTTATAAGGTCATATCTTGAGATAAGCCAGTACCATGTTACGAAAGGACTAAATGAACCTTTGAGCTTCATGTCTCCTAATAAAGACATATGGTTAATAATGGTATTAACCTGCTATCGTTGCTTTTATTGAAACTCTTCTACAATTTTATCTGCTTCATGTCATATGTACGCCAAGTTCGGGACTGTTCTTCATGAATCATGGAATGGTATTATGTTGCCTCCTTAAAAGAATTCGATACGACATGTATGGACTCCGTATGGCTAGCTATTAAGATTTTATAGAAAATGAATGACTACAGTAGGTCAGTGGTGGACCATAGTAATGCAACAATGATTCTGCGAGTAATGAGTCGATTGCAGCCGTGAGAGTTGTATTGGAATGGATGTTGAGATTGAGTACCCCTAATGGGGTCGTGTTGATATATAAGTTATCATTGATAGACTACCTAGTGGAGTATTTACATATTATATATTTATTCCCTCTTATGAAAAGAGAGTCGTATTACTATACGAGGAAGGTTGCAGTGCAAGCATAGAATTCTAGTACCAATGATGTCTAGAATGAAATCCCTTATTCGAGTTTTGATGTTGAGGGAGTTTTAAAAGTGAGTGTTTATGAGCTCGAGCAAGAGCATGGATCCATGGAATGATGGACGGAATAGTAAATATTCTGGCACGTGAAATGCGATGCTATAATACTTGATGTTGATATATATACACATATATTTTGTTCTCCTATGACAAACCTCTATAGTTCAGAGGTAGATTCCAAGCCAGATATTTGTGGCAGTATTTTTTTTTTCATGTACAATTCTCTTCAATTCGTTCTTTTCTCTCCTTTTCATTTTGTATAAGCTGAGAAGAATAACCCTTCCAGAAGGGGAGGTATTGCCGAATGACTATCTATCTGTGTGATAGAAGCCTAGTAGGATACCACATGTTGTTTAATTGCTTGTCAAGTACTAAAGGCTGGCCACCTTCTGTTATAACTATGCAATAGAACAAGTGTTCATGATCATAGTGATCTCTCAATAAAATCTTTTACTTCTATACGATAGATCAAGATTTCAAAGATGGAAGCAGCTAAAGGAAGTAGTATCAGTATGGTGGTATTCCTAATCTAACGCGTTCATGATACTAAGGTTGACGCAATTATTAAAAGGTTATAGAATGGTAACGAGCAAAATTGTAACCAGTATAGTATTATGTATGGAAGATAGTAATGACTACGAACTGGAAAAGAAGGAGTATTGAGAAGCAAAAGCTATAGTGCTAGAAGCTATTACAAGAGTCTGTGCAATAGACTTGAAAGAATTTGGAATGATCATTTATCGCGGATTGAGTTTTCTTACGATAATAGATCATATGTCATTATCGAGATGTCGCCTTATGAGATCCTTGAGGGAAGACAATGTCGATCTCCCGTATGTTAGGAAGAAGTTGTAGAGCGCAAGATGCTCAGACCAGCAGTAGTCCAAAGGACCAAGGATATAATAGATCTAATCAGAGGAAGGCTGGTAGTAGCCCAAGATGGACATAAGAAGTATGTTGAATTGACACGAAAAGATAAAGAATAGGAAGTAGGGGACCTGGTGCTGTTATAGGTATTCCCTTGGAAAGGATGAATGAGGTTCGGAAAGAAAGGAAAGCTAAGCCCACGAATTGTTGGCCCCTTTGAGGTATTAAGACATATTGGGAAGTTAGCATATGAGCTAGCCTTACCCCCCGAAAATGTAGCAAGTTCATAACGTGGTCCACGTATCAATGTTAAGAAAGTGTAATCCGGATGCCAGACAAATAGGGGCATATGAGCGCATAGGCATGCAACCAAACGTAACCTATATGGAGTAACCAGGAAGGGTTATAGATCGAAAATGAACAAGTGCTTAAGAGAAAGGTTATCGTGCTAGTCAGGGTTTTGTGGCAGAACCACAATATGGGAAAATTCACTTCAGAGTTAGAAGGCACAATGCTAGAAAAGTACCCCCATTTGTTTATTATCTGATTCCGGGATGGAATCCTTTTAAGGAGGGGAGACTGTAATAACCCCAAAATTTTGGACTTTTTGTAACCCTTATGAATAGTGATTTTGCTGATTATGCTGAATAAGAAAACCTTTCATGCCACACTATGTAGGGTTTCTTTTATTGATATTCTGAGATCTTATTGGTACTCTATATGGTATATAAGTGTATGTAAAGATCGTCAGAATCCAAATTCGAACACTTTAATTTTTCTCGAAAATCCACCAAATATAGAAAGAATTGAGTATAAGGTAACAGGATAAAAAGGATTTAAATTCAAGGATTTTAAGATGGAATCATAAAAAGGAATATAAAATATTGAGAAAGGTTTAGGGGAACCCAAGTAATAAGATCCCGGGTATGATCCCTCAAACGATAAACGAGAACGAAAGTTAAGCCAACCGTATAACAGATCAGCGATCATTAGCCAAGTAATTAGGAGTTAATCAAAGAGGTTAGTGGATGATGATGTCATCATACCAACAAGAAGAAGACAAGTGTAAGAAGATGACATAAGCATGGTGACTTAAGCATGACAAAAAGGAGGGATTGGTTGGTTGATTGTGAACCATTCATTTCTTACCAAGGTAAAAAGTTAATTAGCAACAAAAGAATATCAACCAAGCCAAAACAAATCATAACACAAAAACACAAGTTGACTTTCATTTTGAAGAAAGAAGCTCCCGGCTTCTTCATTTCTTCAAAGAGAAGGAAATCAAAATCCAAGATCCAAGTATTGTTAAATTTTGAGGTAATTATCCAAGGTTCATTATACATAGATATAGCTATCCTATGAATCTAAGCTTCCATTTCCTTCACAATCTCTTCCAATAATTCATGGAAGAAGAGGGTGAATAATGTTTTCAAGATCTTGAAAATTTTGATCTTATGTTTTTGTTTAGATATAGCTTTTGTAAGGATTTTCAAGGGTGGTTCCAAGCTCCTTAGTTACTTCTACTCACCAAGGAAGGTATAATCTCATACTCTAGCCCTACTTTTGAATATTTAGAGTTTTTATGTTTGGTATGGTTCATGAGAAGCATGATTCTTGTATACTTAGAGTATGGTTGGATTTATAATGAGTTTGAAGTTGTAAATCTTGATTATTGGTTAATGAACTTAAGTATAGCTTTTAGTTCATGTTTGAGGGTAGTATAAATTGGAGATCTTGAGATGTTGGGGCTGTTGTAGTGAGTTATGAATGGAGTTTGGTTGTAATGTGGATTGTGGGTTGATTTGTGGATTGATTGGAGTAGTTTAAGATTTGGTAATCGTGTAAACATAGCTGTCGTAATGCCCGATTTACGTTAGACTGTTTTTGTTCTTAACTTCAGGACCCGTGAACTCCCTGTTAGATTCTGACCATTTCCATGTTTAGATAGTTCATGTTACGAGCTTCGTTTTGATATGTGGTTCGCTTGAATCCGATGTACGGTTTAGGAGAAACGACCGTTTTAAGTAACGACGTTTCGCGAACGAACCATTACCCCTCGCCTTACTTTGAAACCTTGGTTAAGGTCCTTAAATGACTAATTGGAGTATGAATCAATTAAGTAAAGTGGATTAGGCAGTTGGAAGAGTACTCGCGAAAGAATCGCCTTAAAATTCTTAATGGTTAATTTATTAAAAATGGTGGAGCCGAGGGTACTCGAGCGACTTAAGTGAATCGTTAAGCGCAAAACGAACGTTAGGGTCTAATTGGTTAAAGTCTAGATTCTTAAGCGACTTTGGTTTAATTCCAACTTATATGTTGTTTATAGGTTACCAGACTTATCCCAGGCCTTTTACCACCCCCAGTCGCTCAGGCAAGTTTTCTACCCGTTATACTGTTGTTGTGATGTATATATGTATATGCATTATCTTGTGATAAGTGCATGATTGTTATTAGAAAATATTGCGATATATTGGAGCATGGTGATATGATATATATGCATGCCTGTTTCGTAATCTTGATATCTAATTGTTGATTCAAATGCTTATAAGTTGCATAATACCTATGCTAGAGATAAGCAGTAGTTGCGTATACCCTTAGTATAGGGGACCCAGAGGTGAACATTTTCTAAACCGGGAGTCGATGTTCCCGAGTATAATATATATATTTATATATATATTGATATAGTTTTCAAAACTATTAATCGAATAAGTTTTATTCGATAACTTTATTTTATTTAGTGAATATTATTTTGAATAATCATTCGAGGACTTATGACTCCGTTTACTTTATTTAATGAATATTATTTTGAATATTCATTCGAGGACTTATGACTCCGCTTCTTTTATTAAATAATATTCTTTATTTTATTAAAGACAAATGTTTCGATAATCAAACTTATTTTCAATTATTCAAATAAAGATCGTACTTTCGTATAAGTATATCTTTGGTTATTTATTATTCATTTCAAGTATGAGTTTTAAAACTTCTACTTCAATTATTTTTATAAAGATTATCCTTTATGGGAATATTATTTAAATAATAATATTCAGATATTCTCCAACATATCGGGACTGATTTATTTTATTAAATCAGCATTACTCCAAACATTCTTAAAAATGTTTTCGAGTCTTGAAAATGATTTTAAAAGTTAGAGCGGATCCCAAAACTTGTTTTCAAATTTAAGATCTTCCTTTCGAAAGGGATTTAAATACTCGCTTAAAAATTGAGGGATCCGGCTCTGTGGTGTATTTTATATTCGCAACGAGGTTGCTATTTTGATAAATTAATTGATTACTTACCCAACGTTCAGGAAGTAAGTCCATCTAATTGTGTCGGCATAAGCGATAGGCCGGGGTACGGTCTATCAAAGTGTAAGTGGCTGGGTGGCAGTCCATCAACGCGTAAGAGGCTGGGTGGCGGTCCAACACAAGGTCCTAGTGCGGCCAGGGTGATGACCGGTGGGGGATTCATCCATCTACTAGTAGAAAAGGTTACTTATTGGTATCTTTGCCTGATCAGCAAGATATCAGGTTTATGCCAAGGTTTTCTCCTTTCCAAATTCATTGGATATTACAACTCTGTTTATAATTTTCATAACAGAGGTTTTCAAGGAGTGTATGAAATGTATATGTATAGGTGTATATATATATCGGGACTTAATGAAGTATCTCGTAACTTCATTATTTATAATGATATTTCAAAGATTGAATCTATTCAAGTCTTTTCTTGTAGTCTCATCTATGTGATGAACTTTTGAAACTGATGATACCTTGAACGGTGGTAGTTCAAGTAGTATCCGGAAAAGATATAAGTATATTGGAGTATCTTGTAACTTCATCTTTTCAACTTATATCTGGTTAATGATTATCTTATGCATGACAAAGATTTTCACAAACACGTTGAGACAAGGTTAAATATATGAGATCACCTTGAAACGATATTTTTATACAGTTATAAACTGGAACTCTGTGTATATTATACATGGAAGAGGACTTCCAAGATTTTGAAAAGTATATATACATATATACTGAATATTTTGTGACTTGGTCGCGTTAAGATATCAAACTTGGTTCATTTTTACTTGACCAAGACTTTCATGAGTACTATGAGGATGCTCACATATTGTAAATCATTATACATATTATTTTGGTGGGCTTGTTGCTCACCCTTACTTTCTTCTTTCATCACACAATAACAGATAGACAAGATGAACAGGACCAAGCTCCCAATTCGTGAGCGGATAGGAAACGTTCCGCAGTTTCCTGTAGGCGTTGATGCCATTGTAGCAGAGGTAGGAACTACCAATAGGCTAGGCTTTCAACTTTTGATGTACCGGACTTATGTATACTTATGAATTGTAATAATGGCAAAGAATATGTAAATTTATTCAGAAACCCTTTTGTGGTATAATAACTTATAATTGTGGAATAAAATGACTTGTGTTATTTTTGGTATTCATCTCTGAGACTATAACTTGTGGTGTGTGTGTGTGTATATTGTGGGGTCACAGTACGCAGTGGTTGGTTGTTTATTAAGATTAAGAGTTGTTAAGGGAATTGGAACTCGTGACAACCCGGATCCCCGACCCCGGATTTGGGGGTGTTACAGTGGGGGTTATTAAAAATCTTCCTCCACCAATCTCAGTTAAAGGAGTCCGCAGTTTTCTTGGTCATGCAGGTTTCTATCGGCGATTCATCAAAGACTTCTCCAAAATCTCTAAACCCTTATGCAATCTGTTAGAGAAGGATGTCTCTTTCAAATTCAATGAAGAATGTTTGGCTGCTTTTGAGAGCTTGAAGAAGAGTTTGACTACAACACCTGTTATTACTGCACCTGATTGGAATGAGCCATTCGAGATGATGTGTGATGCTAGTGACTATGCAGTTGGAGCAGTTATTGGCCTGAGAAAGCAGAACACATTCCATGTGGTTTACTATGCTAGTAAAACCCTTAATGGTGCATAGCTAAATTACACTACTACTGAGAATGAGCTTTTAGTGATTGTCTATGGTTTCGAGAAATTCCCTTCTTACTTACTTGGGACAAAAGTGACAATTTTTACTGATCATGCTGCTATTCGATATCTGGTCTCGAAGAAAGATTTAAAACCTTGATTCATTAGATGGATTTTATTGCTTCAGGAATTCGAGCTAGAAATCAAAGACAGAAAAGGTACAGAAAACCAAGTAGCGGATCATCTCTCACGACTAGAAGATCAAGGCAATGCTTCCCAAGATAAGACGTTAATCAATGAATATTTTCCCAATGAGCAACTTTTTGGGGTGCAAGAAGAAAAACCATGGTTTGCAGATATTGTGAACTATCTTGTGAGTAATGTTATTCCCACAGAACTCTCTTATGCTCAAAGGAAGAAGTTTCTACATGAGGTGAAGTGGTATCGATGGGATGAGCCATTCTTGTTCAGATAGGGAGCAAATCAGATTATCAGAAGATGCATTCCATATAGTGAGGCGGGGGGTATTCTGCGAGATTGTCATTCTACTGTGTACAGTGGTCATTATGGTGGAGAGAAGACAGCTGCCCGTATTCTACATGAGGGATTTTTCTGGCCTACTTTATTTAAGGATGCTCATCAGTTCGTGTCAAGATGTGATCGCTGTCAAAGAGTTGGAAATATGTCCAAGAGAAACGAGATGCCTCTCAATGTTCTTCTTGAAGTTGAGATTTTTGATGTTTAGGAAATCGACTTCATGGGCCATTTGTCTCATCATGTAATAATCAGTATATTCTTTGGGCGGTGGATTATGTGTCTAAATGGGTTATGGTTAAAGCCTTGCCAACCAATGATGCAAAGGTGGTGATAAATTTTCTTCGTAGCCAGATATTCACACATTTCGGTACTCCAAGGGTCATAATCAGTGAAGAGGGATCGCATTTCTATAATCGCAAGTTCACTGCGTTAATGGAAAGATATCAGGTGAATCATCGTGTTGCTACAGCTTACCATCCTCAAACTAACGGGCAAGCTGAAGTGTCAAACCGAGAGATCAAGCGAATCTTGGAGAAGGTTGTGAGTCCATCAAGGAAAGATTGGTCGTTGAAGCTAGATGAAGCTGTGTGGGCCTATAGAATAACATACAAGACTCATCTAGGAATGTCACTATTCCAGTTGGTGTATGGGAAGACGTGTCATTTGCCTGCAGAGCTAGAGCATAGAGCGTATTGGGCTTTGAAGAACCTGAATCTGGACATGGCGGCTGCTGGAGAGAAAAGAATGCTTCAACTTAATGAACTCGATGAGTTCCAACTACATGCTTATGAGAACAACAAGTTATACAAGGAGAAGGTCAAGAGATGGCATGATAGGAGGTTAGTGCGCAAGTCATTTGTACCTGGTCAGCAAGTTCTATTGTTCAACGCTCGTCTCCGGCTTTTTCCAGGAAAGCTTAAGTTGAGGTGGTCAGGTCCGTTCATTGTCAAAGCTATATTTCCACATGGAGCTATGGAGATTTTTGATAAGCATCCGGACCAAGCGTTCAAGGTAAATGGTTAGAGGTTGAAGCATTATTATGGTGATACGACGAACCATGAGGTGGTGAGCGTCATTCTTTCAACAACTTGATTCGAAGATTCATGTCAAGCTAGCGACGTAAACCAAACGCTTCGTGGGAGGCAACCCATGTTTGTTGTATAGTAGCTTAAATAAGAAGAGAAAAAAAAGCAAAAAATAAAAAAAAATCTGAAATTTTCCAGAAGCATGGCGCGCCCGCGCTGGAAGTGGGGCGGCCACGCATAATTCTCCGCGCAGGAAGCAGGGCGACCGCACGACCTTCCTGGAAAAAAAAAGAAAAAAAAATCTGAACAAAACTACTTCCTACCCAAAAATTAACCTATTTCGATCCTAATTCTATATCCTAAACACTTCTAAACCCTACCCATCCATTTACCTATCCTATAAATATACATCTTCTCTCATTATACATACATCTTCTATATTCTCAAAACCCTAGCTTTTCCTATACACTACTCACACCCTAATCTCTATTCAACTGTTGTGATGGCACCCAAAAGAGCGAGGACCACTGGGAGTAGTAGCACTCATCCCTCGGCTATCGAGGATTCTAGCATGGGTGGCGCGGTGAACATATTTTCTTCTTCAGAGGCACAGGCAGAGTTAACTAAGCTGATGTCTAAGTCGATTGTGAAGGAGAGGGATTTCTTTCCCACGGCGAAGGATGGAAAGCTTTTGGAGATGATTGTTGAGTTAGGATGGCAGACTTTCTGTGAGACATCCATTGCAGTCCCGATGGCCATTGTGCGGGAATTTATACGAATGCTAAGACGAATAAGAATGGGTTTTCTGTGGTTCGTGGTTTGACGATTGATTATACTCCTGAAGCTATTCGTAGGGTTATCAATCAACCTATAAGGAAGCCTACTGCTGAGGATTGGGTGTAAAAGACTAAGGAGAATTTTGATCAGGATTATATTTTGGGTGAGTTGTGTGTTCCTGGGACAGAGTAAAAGTGCAAGGCAGGCACGAATGAGCCGCTTACTTTTCGTTCTTCATGTATGAACAGGTATGCTAGGGCATGGAACCTGTTTATGTGTGAAAATATCATGCCATCTTCGCACTCGCATGAGGTTACTGTGGATCGTGCTATTTTGCTTTGGGGGAATCTGAATGAAGAGTATGTAGATCTCAATTTTGTGATTCATCAGAGCATGCTGCATTTTATGCGAGGAGGGACCACAGGGGCGATTCCTCATGCCTCTAGTATTATGAGGTTTTACACCACAGTTGGTGTTAGGTGGCCCGAGCATGAGCAGGTACAGATGCTGAGTGCTCCCATTGATAGCTCAGCGATTCAGCAGCTGAAGGAGTGGTATGGCGGGAAGGCCGATGAGAAGGCCTTGGGCTACACATATGATCATTTATCGGGTGACCATCCAGCTGATCAGACTTATGCAGGGGGTTCTTCTCAAGCACGTTAGGCAGCCACTAAAACCTCTCACGGAGCCACTATATCTTCACATGTTCAGCAGGCAGGGGACAGTTCTGGGCTTGGAGATGCGCAATATAGGCGATTGGCTAGGCGCCTGGATGTGATACACGATATGCACAATCGTGTTACAGCAGAGTTGACATAGGCTTTGGGTAATGCTTTCCGAGCCACTGGTATCGAGGTCGATTGGCCTATTTTGGAGTTGAGTCTATGTACCCGCCACCTGATACTCCACCTGAGGAGGGTGATCCTACCGATGACTAGGTATGCCTTGAATCCTTATTATTACCTTCAATGAGGACATTGAAAATTTTAAGTTTGGGGGTGATAATGTAAGAATTAGTTGTGTGTTGAGTCCATATAGATTCATATTTCATGTTTAGGTAGTTCATTCATATTTTTGCATATAGTGTTTGCATATTTGTTTGCATAATTGTTCATGTTATTATGTGAGTCTGTGTAGTTGCATTTGCATGCATATAACATGATCCCTTAGGTTGAGCTTTTTCTGATTGGTAGGTTGGTGTTAATTGGAGTGTAGTGATGTCGAATAGAGGGATGATTAAGTCCTAATGAATTAATTTGCATGCCCATAAACAAAGTTTTTTTCACAAGTCTTATAAGTTACTTTTGAACTAGATCACGATCATACTTGTTTGTTGTTGAAATTTAATCATTTGGTTATATTTAGAATTTGTGCTATTCCCGTAATGACGTAGGAACACTGATTTTTAAGTTGGGGAAAAACTTGGATATCATTGTTTATTGTGAATAAAGCTACACGTCAAATGGCTAGTAGTCGGCTCATAATTTTTGAGTAGTCTAGGGTTAAAAGACATGGAGCGAAACGCATTCATTCAGAAATTATTGAAAAAAAAAGAAAACGGAAGAAAAAGGAAGAAAAAAAAGAGAAAAGAAAAAATTTATGTTAGTATATGTTATGAATAATCGGTCATGAGTGAGCTCTTTAATACTCGAGCTATTAAGTTCTAGGGGACTTTGTACCTAGTGACCTAAGGCTTGTATAGTCTAGGATCCGCTAACCTAACGCTCGCTACATGGGTATAATTGTATAAGTCTTTTGGGACCTCATTCATTGCACGGTGAAATAAGCATATCTTTTATGTGTTCACTGTAATAGCATGAATCCTTGTATAACTCTAGTAAAATTGAAGTGTTGTGAGTGAAAGGAATATGTCCTAAGTCCAATCATGTATGAGGATTTAGGAATAACTTTTATGTAATCTGTTTTGATTTCATTGATATTAATAAAAGACTTGTTTTGTTTTTATTACGGGCTTTATCTATTTAAGTGTTTAAATAAGATATACCATAGTTTAGAGTAAAGCTTTTTATGGATTATGATAAGATCATAATAGTGAGACCTAAAAAGATGATAACTCTTAACTTAAATAGTTCCTGGTCATAGGATTACTAACTGGTAATTAATAATCCGCAAAGATCGGTACATACTATGCTTGCTTCATTATGAAAGATGTCTGTTCTCATAGACATTTGTGTGGTGACACTATAGCTAGTATGTAGGTGCTTATTAAAGAATAAGTTCACTTAACATGACTCGCACAGCTGAACAACTGATGGAGTTCACTTACGTGTCAGCAGTTGTTCACATAGTGATAGTTGTACAAGTATCCTTAGACTTGAGGTCATCATAGTCATCTTGTGTACATTGAACTATGCTTTGGTTTAGTTCTTAGTCTCCAGGGACAATTATTAGGGCTCTACTGGGTATAGGAATTTGTACACGAAGATAGTGTATGATCAATAAAGGATCTACCCCTTCCAGTGAAGGAAGCGAATGTTCAAGGCTGATCCACTTATGCTAGTTCAGGAATCTCTGGCCAGAGTGAATGAAATTAGAAAGGAGTTTCTAATTTGCATAGAACTACGCATAGTAAATGGTAAGCAAGTGATTGAATTAGATAGGCTTGACACGAGATCCATACCTTGTATTTAATCGGGACATTGTAGGGTAGAAGGAGTTTATTGTACGGTAACTATTCACTGAATAGGTTCTTGGTATTCTAAGCAGTGAATTCATATTATCCGGATAGTCGCGATATGCTGAGAAGTATCCCTCACGATGTAGAATAAATGTGATTAATTAATTAATCATATTTAATAAATTAGAGAATTTATATAAATAATGATAAAATAGTTTTATTATTATTTATTTCTACTACCGGCTTAATATTGAACCTACATGGTCACACCATAAAAAGAGAATGATTTAATGGTGGATGAATTAATTAATAATGGCTAATAATTATTTATTTGTGAAATAAATAATTAATTGGCAAATTTAATAATTGATTAAATGAGATTTAATTGATTATAAATTAATTAAAAAAAGTTCTTAATATTATTAATTAAAGGATTTAATTTTTGGAAATTAAATCAAGAGAGAGAATTATTTCTAAAGTGTTTAGAAAAAGGATTAATAATTAAAAGGTGTTTTAATTATTAATGAGAATAATAAATGGGATAATAATAATATTATTTATGGGAAAATTTCAGCTGAAAATTTTTCCTATAAATATAATATTATAGACCCCGGCTTAATATTGAACCTACATGGTCACACCATAAAAAGAGAATGATTTAATGGTGGATGAATTAATTAATAATGGCTAATAATTATTTATTTGTGAAATAAATAATTAATTGGCAAATTTAATAATTGATTAAATGAGATTTAATTGATTATAAATTAATTAAAAAAAGTTCTTAATATTATTAATTAAAGGATTTAATTTTTGGAAATTACATCAAGAGAGAGAATTATTTCTAAAGTGTTTAGAAAAAGGATTAATAATTAAAAGGTGTTTTAATTATTAATGAGAATAATAAATGGGATAATAATAATATTATTTATGGGAAAATTTCAGCTGAAAATTTTGCCTATAAATATACTATTATAGACCCTATTTTTCATTCGAACCCAAAAACCCAAAAAGTTTGGAAAACCCAATTCTCTCCACCTCCTTCCTCCTCCTTAACATCGTTTTCTTGGTGGATACCGGTGGAGTGCTTCACACTTGAGGAGCAACTGCTAAGGATCTCTGATTGTTGTCTCCGAATTATTTTAAAGGTTAGATTCGATCCCTATGTTTTTACCACGATTTATATGCTTTTATTGGGATTTTATATGTGTAAAAGTGTTTTTCCATGCCCTGCTGCAATTAAAAATCCAACAATGGTATTAGAGCATAGGTTGTATGCATATAGATCTGTGGTAAAAATTTTAGAATTTTATGTGCTTGTATGAATTAATTATGATTTTTACAAGTTATATTATGGATTAATTTTTTCTGATGAGAAATTGTTTCTCAGAATAATTTTGAATGTTGATCTGGGTTCTACAAGTGTTGTAGATCGTCTGGGTATTTTTTTCATAATTTTATGATGTATAGATTTTTTATTATGAATTTTTGAAGATCTTACAATTAAATTCGTAATTAAATAAATCATATATATATATTATTTGTAAGTATGTATGTATATATCTGCTCTGCTATTGTTTCTGTGCTGCACGGAGAAAAACAAATAGACAGACAAGCACAGGTGAGTTGTCAGGCACGACAACCGAGAAAGGAAGGCGGCGGCGCTTTGCAGAAAAGAAAAAAAATAAAAAAAATAAAGGGTGTCGCACATTTCGGGAATGCGTTACACCCTGTGGCGCATTCACGGAATGCGTTACACCTTTTAATGGCTTAAAAGGCTTGTAACGCATCACCGGAATGCGTTACAGGGCTTGTAATGCGTTCCTGTAATGCGTTACAGCCCGACTGTTTACATTAAAATTGATTTTCTGGGAGTTTCGTAACTCCGTTTTGGGCGTGCAATATACCGTTGGATTCGTTTTTCCGAGACGGATCTAATGGAGTGATCAATTTTAGTTTATATAAAAGTTTTGAACTGTTTATATTTCCGGAAGTATTTTAAAGCTGTTTTTAACTATTTTAACTGCTTTTAAATGCTTCATGTGATACATAGAGATGTATAATGCTTAGACTAATGTGCTAGATGATATAACATGCCTACCTTGATGTTTATTCATGTTGATATATGTGATATATGCTTAGTTTAGCATGCGATGATAGATTTAGGTGAACTTAAATGAACATAAGGCATTTGTTAGACAACCTAGTATAGTGAAATTGTTTCATAACCTTAATAACAATATTATGAATACAATCATGAGATTCTTGTGTTTGTGAAACACGTAATTGAATATGAATTTTCGATATGAGAGAAAGGATGATTCTGTCAACAACATATTTCGATATGTAAGAAAGGGTTAGTAAGTGACGCCTCTTGACAATGCTCCACCCGATCTGAGAATCATCTGATTATCGATTATTGATTTGAAATATTTAATTTAAAAGGAAGAATCTCTTTATAATATGATTATGATTGTAACGTAATATAATCCCTCTAAAATTAAATAATATCAAGTAGTAATTGGCCAATGATACAACGGGCTTGTGTCGGTCATAGCCTTCCAACATGATAGAAAGTAGTTCTTATTTTTGAATCATTGTCGGTTCGTGCTACAGCCGAGGGCTTTGATTTCGAAATAAGAAATACTTGTCTATTACATAGAGATGTGTACATTGAATAAGAATCTAAAGGTCGGTACGTGCTACAGCCGTGGGCCTTTGGGGACTGATTCAACTGCACGGAATGTTGGGTTAGACTTGACTTAGAATATTGAGTTTATCTTGCCACAGCCGAGACTCAATTATTCAAGAGGCTAAAGTTTGATTAAGGAATAACATTAGATGTAATTGACAAGAGTTGTCTGCCTATTGAACATTACATGGCGGTTCGTGCTACAGCCGGGGTTGTGTAATGGAATGTAGGATCCCTATTCCCACTAGCATTATGAATGCTTAATTTTTCACGTAGGGGGTTGAATAAATTTGAAAAACTAGTAGGAGCCACTTATGAATAAAGACCCGATTCATATAGTGTTTTAAAATGAAATCGAATATTTTCTAAGTGTTGTTATGTGTTTATCATTTACATATTTATAATATACATTATGTCTTCTACACTATCACTCTGGAGCATACTAGATGCTCATAAATTGACTCCTAATTATGCTGACTGGCTTCGAAACTTGAAAATTGTTCTCAGGATTGAGAAGCTGGAATACGTGATGGACTCACCTAAGCCTACTGAACCTGCTAGTGATGCACATAATGATGAACATGTTGTGTATTGTAAGTGGATAGATGATGCAAATGTTGCTCAATGCATCATGCTAGCTTCCATGAACATTGAGCTATAGAAGCAACATGAGCATATGGATGCTCACACTATCCTCATGCATCTACAAGAGTTGTATGATGTGGCGGGGAGGACAGCTCGATATGAGATATCGAAGGAGCTGTTCGGTTGTAGGATGTCTGAGGGATCATCTGTGAATGACCATGTACTTAAGATGATCAGTTTGATTGAACGTCTTGGACAACTTGGTTTTGCCATGGATGGGGAGCTGAGCCAAGACTTGGTCTTGCAATCGCTTCCGAGTTCGTTCTCGCAGTTTGTTGTGAACTTTCACATGAATAAGTTGGATGTCAGCCTGCCTGAACTCCACAACATGTTAAAGACTGCGGAATCGAATTTTTCCCCTAAGAAGAGTTCTGTTCTTCTAATTGGTGAAGGTTCCAATCCTAAGAAAAGGAAGAGGAACTCTTCCAAGAAGAAGAAAGTAGGTGAGAAAATGCCAGTTCCACCAAAAGATGAAGACCCCAAGAGCAAAGTTGTTTGCTTTCAATGTAACAAGGTGGGGCACTGGAAGAGGAACTGCAAGGTTTACCTTGCAGAATTGAAGAAGAAGAAGGGTAGTGAGACTACCGCTTCTGATTCAGGTATGTTCATGATAGAAGTGAATATGTAATTAAATCAAATTTCTACTTGGTTATTAGATACCGCCTGTGGTTCTCATATCTGCAATTTGTTGCAGGGACCAAGGAGAAGTAGGACTCTTGTGAAAGAGGAGGTGATTCTACTGATGGGAAATGGAGCAAGAGTTGCTGCTGAAGATGTAAAATCATTTCATAAGCCTACGGGCAAGACTATTGTTTTAAATAATTGTTATTTTGTTCCCTCGATTGTGAGGAATATTATTCCCATGTTAGACTTGGCTGGATTTTCATTTATTATTGAGAATAATGAATGTTCTATTCTTAGAGATAATATTCTTTATGGACGTGGTGCTTTAAATAATGGTCTGTATATATGTGACATAATTTACTTCAGATTGAACAAACTAATAAAAGAAAAGGGATGATGAAAATCTCACTTCATTGTGGCACTGCAGTCTCCATTTAGTAGACATGGAGAGAGGGCAGCAAATTTGCTAGGAATGGTACACACAGATGTATGTGGACCAATGTCTACGCAAGCCATGGGTGGATTTTCATACTTCATCACTTTCATAGATGATAGATCTGGATTCGGATATGTGTTTGATGAAACACAAGTCTGAGGCCTTTGAAAAGTTCAAAGAATATAAGTATGAAGTAGAGAAACAACTAAACATAGTATTATAACTCTTCGATCAGATCGAGGTGGTGAATACTTTAATGGAGTGTTTCTAGATTAGCTCAAAGTAAATGGTATAGTCTCCCAGTGGACTCCTCCAGATTGGTATCTGAAAGGAGAAATCGAACTTTGTTAGACATAGTTCGGTCCATGATGAGCTATGCAAATCTTCCAGTATTCCTATGGGGTTATGCATTGGAAACCTCAGCATATTTACTGACTATGGTGCCTTCCAAAATCTGTTCCTCAAACTTCGTATGAGATATGGAAAGAAAGGAAACCGAGTCTTAAACACGTTAAGATTTGGGGATGTCCAGCTTATGTCAAGAAAATTGACCCAGATAAGCTGGAATATCGATCCGTAAAATGTAGTTTTGTGGGATATCCTAAAGAGACTTTAGGGTATTACTTTTGCACTGATCATCGGGTGTTTGTCTCCAGACATGCTACCTTCTTGAAAAAGGAGTTTATCCTTGAAGGAAACAGTGGGAGCAAAATTGAAATTGATGAAGTTCAAGAAGCACAAACTACTACAGATCGAGTGGAAACACCTGTTCTGACTGAATAACCTTTTGTGGAACAGCCCATTCATAGATCAGGGAGAGTGTCTCGCCAACCTGAGAGGTATTATGGCCTTGTCATTGAGAATGACAATGAGTTGTCGATCATTGATGATGACGACCCTGTAACCTATAATGAGGCTATGAGTAGTGTTGACTCAGAGAAATGGCATAGTGCCATGAAATCCGGAATGAAATCTATGTATACGGGATACAAAAGAATGATTAGAGCAGATGGCCAGGTGGAGACCTTTAAGGCCAGGCTTGTGGCAAAAGAATTCAAACAAAGGAAATGGATTGACTTTGATGAAACCTTTTACCAGTAGCCCTGTTATAATCAGTTCGGATTTTGCTTGTGATTGCTGCTTACTACGACTATGAGATCTGGCAAATAGCCAGATGGTTTTCTTTCCAAGAGAAATGAAAACCTAGTGTGTAAGCTGCTGCGAACCATATGTGTGGTTTAAAGCAGGCTTCTCGAAAGATGGAACATTCGTTTTGATGAGACAATCAAAGAGTTTGATTTTATCAAAAACGTAGATGAACCATGCGTCTACAAAAGGGTTAGTGGGAGCGCGATAACATTGCTTGTATTGTATTGAATTAGAGTTGACACACATAACAACATAGCAGACCCACTCACAAAGCTACTTTATGAAAGTCACTTTGATCATCATAAAGACAAGATGGGTATTAGATACCAGAGTGATTGGCTTTAGTACAAGTGGGAGATTGAAAGGAATATGTCCTAAGTCCAATCATGTATGAGGATTTAGGAATAACTTTTATGTAATCTATTTTGATTTCATTGATATTAATAAAAGACTTGTTTTGTTTTTATTACGGGCTTTATCTATTTAAGTGTTTAAATAAGATATAACATAATTTAGAGTAAAGCTTTTTATGGATTATGATGAGATCATAATAGTGAGACCTAAAAAGATAATAACTCTAAACTTAAATAGTTCCTGGTCATAGGATTACTAACTGGTAATTAATAATCCGCAAAGATCGGTACATACTATGCTTGCTTCATTATGAAAGATGTCTGTTCTCATAGACATTTATGTGGTGACACTATAGCTAGTATGTAGGTGCTTATTATAGAATAAGTTCACTGAACATGACTCGCACAGCTGAACAACTGATGGAGTTCACTCACGTGTCAGCAGTTGTTCACATAGTGATAGTTGTACAAGTATCCTTAGACTTGAGGTCATCATAGTCATCTTGTGTACATTGAACTATGCTTTGGTTTAGTTCTTAGTCTTCAGGGACAATTATTAGGGCTCTACTGGGTATAGGAATTTATACACAAAGATAGTGTATGATCAATAAAGGATCTACCCCTTCCAGTGAAGGAAGCGAATGTTCAAGGCTGATCCACTTATGCTAGTTCAGGAATCTCTGGCCAGAGTGAATGAAATTAGAAAGGAGTTTCTAATTTGCATAGAACTACGCATAGTAAATGGTAAGCAAGTGATTGAATTAGACAGGCTTGACACGAGATCCATGCCTTGTATTTAATCGGGACATTGTAGGGTAGAAGGAGTTTATTGTACGGTAACTATTCACTGAATAGGTTCTTGGTATTCTAAGCAGTGAATTCATATTATCCGGATAGTTGCGATATGCTGAGAAGTATCCCTCACGATGTAGAATAAATGTGATTAATTAATTAATCATATTTAATAAATTAGAGAATTTATATAAATAATGATAAAATAGTTTTATTATTATTTATTTCTACTACCGGCTTAATATTGAACCTACAGGGTCACACAATAAAAAGAGAATGATTTAATGGTGGAGGAATTAATTAATAATGGCTAATAATTATTTTTTTGTGAAATAAATAATTAATTGGCAAATTTAATAATTGATTAAATGAGATTTAATTGATTATAAATTAATTAAGAAAAGCTCTTAATATTAATAATTAAAGGATTTAATTTTTGGAAATTAAATCAAGAGAGAGAATTATTTCTAAAGTGTTTAGAAAAAGGATTAATAATTAAAAGGTGTTTTAATTATTAATGAGAATAATAAATGGGATAATAATAATATTATTTATGTGAAAATTTCAGCTGAAAATTTTGCCTATAAATATACTATTATAGATCCTATTTTTCATTCGAACCCAAAAACCCAAAAAGTTTGGAAAACCCAATTCTCTCCACTTCCTTCCTCCTCCTTAACATCGTTTTCTTGGTGGATACCGGTGGAGTGCTTCACACTTGAGGAGCAACTTCTAAGGATCTCTGATCGTTGTCTACGAATTATTTTAAAGGTTAGATTCGATCCCTATGTTTTTACCATGATTTATATGCTTTTATTGGGATTTTATATGTGTAAAAATGTTTTGCCATGCCCCGCTGCGATTAAAAATCCAACAGTGAGTCATTATATTGTGTGTTATTATTTGTCTATATATCCACGTCATCTATTTTACGCTTCTTATCTTCTTATTCTCTAGCGACAAACTTCTGATCACTCTCTATTACCATGGCTGCCTGAACTACCGACGTGTAGGTCTTCAGTTGTAGAATTACAACTCCGCTCTGAATTTCTGGTTTCAATCCCTGTTGAAACCTTTTTGCTTCCGGAGCTTCAGAATTTACATATCTTGGTGCAAATCTAGCTAATCCCGTAAACTTAGCCTCATACTCCGCTACACTTCTTTCGCCTTACTTCAATTTTAAAAACTCAATCTCCATTTGATTTCACATACAGTCAAGGAAATATTTTTTTCTAAAAACAACTCGGTAAACCTAGCCCATGGAACATGACCCTCTCCTTCCAATGCCCTGGTTGACTCCCACCATTAAATTTGCTTCATTTTTCAAGAAATAGCTTGCATAATTAGTCTTAAAATTTATTACTTACTTGGATGAGGTTGAAAGCTTTCTCTATTTCTATTAACCATGCTCCAGCAGCTACTGGATCAGGCTTACCCTCAAACTCAGGAGGTTTAACATTCTGGAAGGATTTAAAATTAACAATCTGGTTCACTCCCTGATGTTGCTGCTACAATAGTAATTGTTGCTGCTGAAGTTGGATTAACGGTGGCTGTCGTCGTTGCTGCTGGCGTAACAAATCTAGAATTTCATTTATAGCTAGACCCTCAGCAAAACTACTACTATTTACTTTAGAATGGGTAGCTTTCTTGGGTGGTATTTTCCTGAAATATAGTAGTGGATTTATTCAAAAACATAACGGGAATGTATGACAGAAAATATCACCATTTAAACGGTAAACCTGTATCAGGAAAATGCTGCCCCTACAAAATACCCATATCTTTATCATCAGGGTCTATTTATAAAAGATATCTAGATTAACAACACTAGCAACAATAACAACAATGATAATAGTGGAATCAACAACAGTGCGGAAAAACTGAAATATGAAAACACTCAACACCGTAGCATGGATCCTCAATACAAAAGTAACTGATTATCTTCCCACCACTACCAAATGCAACACCTAAACTAATCCGATATACAACAAAACTTGGCTGGCTATATCAGCCACAAACTACATAGATCAAACTGGTAAACCAAGTCAAACTTAAGGAACTCTGGACTCTACTAGGCATACTAGTCCGAGTTTCAACCAATCATTCTTCTAAAGGCGATTTCCTCTCACCTGCAAGTGACTCATCCATCACTGAATTAACTTCTCTAAAGCTGCAACCTACACCATTGAATTTTAAATCCTCTCTACTAACTTCGTTTCTGAAATAGCAGCCTAATATAGAGCCTTTATTCCTCCGATTAGTCAAATTTTGTTTGCCTTCCATAACTAGGACTGTTTAACTACAGAGATCATCGAAGAAATTCATCTCCATGGAATATCTAATGAAATTTCAAAAATTAAGGAATCACTTATAAAGGAAGGAAAAGTGAAGAATATGTAGATATGACTGAGAGCAACCACATAAGTACATAAGATGGCCAGTCTTAGTACCATATAGTTTACAGCACATAATTCGGTGGTGTCCTACCAGACCTTTTGTCACACAGACAAGTAGTCAAACCATATGCATTGTTTGCCCCAATCATCCGATAGAATTACCGAGGTAAGAAACAATGTTTAAATAGAAAATTTATAGGTAGGGAGGAGAATCTGGGTCATGATTAAATCAACACGAACTTGGGTTTACTTACTTCGAGTTTTGACCTTCTTGCAGAAAAGCAAGCGACTAATTAGGTGATAGATAATCATTCTGGGAAAGTGTGTCTCAAGATATGCATAAAAGGGTTCAAGATATAACAACGATACTGATCCACATACTCCACAAAACTTGGCTATTATAACAGTCGCTGACTACTATCATAACATACTATCTGAACTCACCGAGTTCGCACACTCGGTCCAGAAACATCACTAAGCATGGAATAAGTGACAGGTGGGGATGACACTGGTGTCTTTCCATTCATGACATCAAGGGTCTGCAAAAAATCTAAACTCTCATAATCAGACTCGTTCTCTCAGAGGGAAAAATAGAGACCTCTATCGGACATTGCCAATAGTACATATATGAGGGAGACATACTAAAAGTTAGGGCAGTTCCAGCCAATCCTCAATAGACGCCAGGGTTACACCTTCGAAACCCTTGACTGAAATCTTAGACTCGCTCCTCTATATGAGTTGCTGACTCGCACCTTTATATAAATTTTTCTACACTCTTCTGACTCTACTCCTAACCTAAATCAGGGACAAACTTGTAGCTATGATACCAACTATGACGACCTCAACCCTGGGGTCAGGAGTTGACGTCACGAACAACAACAATTCACAAATAATAAAACCGAACTCATTATTAATACAACAAAAATACGACCCCTTTACCAAGATCTTTTCCAGGTTTAAGTATGACTTAGACTACAACTATTACAAAACCAAACTTATTTTACAAATCTAACACACTAACTTAATACATCAACTCAACAGACCACATCTGGTCTGACACAACTACCTCAGAGGAGTCTGGTGCGGAAGGAACTGGAACTCTGCCCTGACTACAACGAAAAGATCTTCTAGGCATCTGCAATGTATATACAAAATATTCTGCAAGGGTGAGCAATCAATTGCTCAGCAGTACCACTATATGAAATTCAAGTAAAATAGTTTAAACTAAACAATTATAGGAAGAGGATTATAAAGCAGTATGAAAACAGTAATCTATAAATCACGGCAACTCTCTGCCAAAACACATCAAAACAAAACTGGTTATTCACTTTTAAAGCTCAACTGTATAAAATCACTTGTTCCGTTACGGGAACCACAAAGCCAAATCAGATATGAATTAGACATGTGAAGACAGATGATCAGGCTATCAACACCAGACGGCTCCATCTGCCATCCCACAAACCTGTTCCGGAACTCAGAGACTAGCTAAGTCTCTGACCTACTGGACTAATCGGTTAAGTAATGCGCGTAACCGAGTTAGCCGTCTAGCAACCAAAATAGGCCACTATGGCCTCTATCTATCCAATATCTGATCCTTTTTATCCAGTTTTCAAATCACTTGTACCTATCTAAGTTTAAAATCATTCTAAAGCACACATAATTTTGGTTCATAAATTCATTTTCATTTAGAGATAGGCACCTTTTCGAAGTTACTTTTCCCCAAAACAAATTTCAAACAAATAATTATAACTACATGAGATACGTAACTTAAAATGTTTATATTCCTGTTTGAAAATAAACCAACAATTTATTCATATATACTGAACCATAAAAGTATGGTCAGGGGTACTTGCCTTGCAGAGCTTTACAACTATTACTAGTTGACTTTGGATCGACTTGGACACTCAGATTTATCATCCAACTATTTGATTATCCAAGATTCGAATTCAACACTCAGGTCCTTTAATTAGAACCTTGCTGAGCTTGTCGATCAACCACTAGGCTATCCTTAGTCTGATGTCAACTCTGGGGTCTTTCGACTAGAACCTACAGAGTCGAAATACCCTATGTTAGACGGCCATCTATGCTTGACATATCCTCGCTATCAATTATACTTGAACGATATCATTACCCGACTCGTGATTATATGTACTATTGTAATACACATAACAATCAGGGTTCACGTACTCAAAACTCGGTTCGATAATCATTTTTGGAATACACATACCCGTCGTTCCGGAAAATAAAGTTGTCAAATATTTTACAATGTTGCCTAGTAATGATACAATTTTTTAAGGGGGTTGGATACAATTGTATAAACATTTCGAACAAGTATAAAAATACAACAGTTCTTTATATTTCTGATAAAAACTATTAAAAACTCTCTCAAGAAATACTGATGTTCTTGAGAGCTGCTAGGTCATACAATGCTCGAGTTAATCACTATATGATGACCTAAACTATGTTTATATAATACACAGCTGCTACAAATCAGTCTAGGATATGCATTATCAATTACTAATAGAAAATGATACATATCTTCAACTGAATACACAAATTCATATCACTCAGAACGAACATATATCCATCCCTCAAAATAAGGAACATACTTAATCTTTACAACAGAATGTCTTCAGATGTTAATGTTCTTTAGATACTGATGATGCATCAAATCCCGATGACATCCAAAATAGTCATATCCTGAACTCCTCCTAATCATTGAGAATCAACACGTAACATTCTCCCCCAATTTATGCTTAATGTAATGAAGCACAAATTCCATTCTCAATGATGCCAAAACCAATTACAAAATGTACAAGGAATAAGGCTTACTTCAGTATCCTAAGATAACTGACAGTTGTTTCCAGAAATCTGTTTAACCTTTCTTCCTCCTTGTCTTGAAGGACTTTGACAAGATTTTTCTTCAACTCTTTCTTCTCTTCAGTATCTTCTCCAAGCTGATAAATAGCTGATCTTAATTTAAAAATCGAACTCTTAGTTATTTCAAGATCACCAATTAACATAAATATTAAACTGACATCTTCATGATCAGGGCTGAAAGATAACTGAGGATTATTGAGAAAACTTTCAGAACTACAGCTCCCTTTTTCATTTCATTTCTTGACCAGTATAAGTTCTGTACATAGGAACATATTCACCATTGTATTTGTCTTCTTTGTTCATGACTCTTCTTCTGATACTATCAATTATCATTAAAGACCAGTTTTTGGTGACATTATCCTCAACTCTAAGAAGATAGTGAATATATTTCAACTCTGCTATAGTCTTTATCAAAAGTTGCTGCAATGTAAAGCTTTTCACTTTACCATCTCTCAAGAAGTACAAAATCTCTTCTCTAACATCACCAAGATTTATCTTCCTATAACAATCTTTACAACTTCAACTTTCTCAAGATGTGAAGGAGTAATTCTCTCACCAAGATTGTCAGTCAGAATATCCGTGTCCAGTAAATCAGACCTCAGGGTTTCCATTCCAGGTTGACCAATACCTCCTATAGTACGAGTTTTGATAAGTTTTATCTTTTCATTATGTTCCACCCAAGAAGGTTTCTTGATGGACTTATCAATATCCTCATGTTCTAAAATAGAATCCCTAAGTCCTGCTGGCACAAATTCAATATGCTTGAATTCTTTAGGATAACTAAATGTATAAACATCTTTCCATCTATTATCCTTCTTGCTGAGAGGAGCATACCATGTAGATAAATCATGAATCTTTCCTCTTATTTTCTGCCACAGCTCTCTTCTTGAATTTAGAATTCTTTGCTCATAGTCACTGCATGCTCAATCAGCTTTTATTCTGTCAATTCTTTCCTGTTCATCAAGAATTGATTCATCCAATACTTTGATCACCTTTTCATCAGTGTCAAAATCAGCTATCAGATTCACAACATCAGGATTTGCTTTTTCCTCATATTTTATGTCTGCTTCAAGAGACACATTTGTATTAGTTATATCAAGTTGAGCAATGTCAGCGGTTGATTTCTTTTTTCTTTGGACAATCATTTCTTCAGTATCCTCAGCTTCTTCTTTTACATCATTTCCTTATACAGGAACAAAACCTTCCCTGAATAGAACATTCAAAAATGCAGAATCAGTCGCAGAACCTTGAATTGAATTAGAAATTCTTCCTCTGGCTCTTGTGGATCTTCCACCTCTTTTTCCTCTTCATTTAAAGGTGTTTGCTTCATCTTCAATTTGAGCCATTAGCTCCTTCTGTTGCATAACTGCTTCTTCAGTTGTTAGTTTAGGAAATTCTTCAATTATCAACCCAAGAGCACTTCTGGCATTCTTTTGCTCAAACCTCTTATCCTTGTAGTACAGAACAATCTCTTCACATATTTCCTTGTGTCTGTAAGGAAAGAATAATCCTTTAGCATTTGCTATGTTAGAGATCGTAACATAACCAGTTTCAGGAGCATCAACATTAGTCTTGTACTTAACTTCATGAGCACCAGTAGGCTTTCCTTGTCCTGAAGAACCAGATCTTTTAGAATGTTGAGGCTATTGAGCAACAGGAGCAATTTGAACATTTGCAACTGGATTCTTATCACCATCATCATCAGTATCTTTATCTTTCAACTGAATAGAGTCAGGTGTACATTTTGTGACAGCTATCTTCTCCCCCTTTTTGGCATCAGTATTTGAAAGAAGAGAAAATATAGCATCCAGTTTATCCGCCATTGAAGACACTTTATCTTCCAAGGAAGAAAATCGAGTATCCATGCTTTTTTGAGATTGAACCACGGCTTTAACAACCTTTTTCACACTTATGAGTTCAGCTGAAGTAAGTGGATTAATCATAAAGGCATCAATCTTGTTCTGTAAATTAGCATGAAATGTCTTCATATCAGCAAGTTCAGAGAGAATTCCTTTCACAGAGATGGTGGAAGCCTTGAGATGCAATTTAAGGTCAGGGTTTTGAAGTCTGTCATATGCCCTGTGAACATGTTGCATACCAACAATTGAGGAGATAGAAGTATGCGCAGCTCTCCATGCAAAATCCCATTCAGTCTTTCAAAAATGCTCAGCATCAGCATAAGAAGGATCAATGTTGAAATGTGAAGAAGAATAAACATTGGACTTCTTAGATTCATCAATAGCAATATTAAGCTGAGCTGTGTCAGGATCATCAGGATCACTATCTTCATTAAAATCAGAGCAAGACAGGCCTTTAGAAGAATTTGCAGAGCTCGGCAGAATTGTTTTGCCTTTAAGAGGATCCTTAGCAATAATTATCTGTTTCTGATGAGATCCTGAAATATAAAACAATGTAACACCTAAATCTCTCTTTTCTTTTCAAGTGATCTCACCACTTCTCACACAATATATTACTTTGAAGAGTAATATGCTTCTCACATAAGAAAGTTTATAAGTAAGGAAAAACTTATAAAATTCTTTTCTCAAAACTACCTCTCCTTTTGCTAGTAGAGGAGACTGCCACTCAGATTTAATTGTTTTTCACATAGTATTTTCACACAGTCTCACAGAAAGGCATAATCACATACTTTGCAAAGAAATAAGAGATGGCTGAGAGGAGTAGTATGCTTGTCATATAAATAGAGGTAAACTCAAATATATAATCATTCAAACATTGAGAACAGCAGAGGAAAATAAGCAATACCTGAAGTTAAGTCCTCAAGTGAAAGCGATGACAGTGGAGGAATAAACAACGCATCAGGATGATTTGACAAGCTAGTGAGCAGCAAAGAGTCATCAGTAGAAGCTGCTTGAATGGACAGTTGAACAACATCAGGATTTTTGTAGAATCAAGATTTGATTTGTCAGGAGAATGAACTAGGACAACATCAGTACTTTGAACTGATGGTTCTTGTGGGGCCTGAGGAATATAAGCTGCTTCATCAAGAAGTGATGAAGGTTCTTGTGTACTTTCCTCAAACATCAGATCATTAGTAACTGCATCCACCTTTGACAATAATTCCCGATGAGCCTTCTTTTCTTGCAACAGTTGTTCAGAGTCAGCAAGAAGATCACCTTGAGCAAACTCAACAATTATTTGTGCAACCTCTTTGTTTGCATCTTCCCTTTGAGAAGATGGTTCTTGTGTGACTGGATGTGTCTCAGTTGCTAAATCCCTTTGAGACTTAGGTTCTTGTGGACTGACATCCATAGTAGAAGACTGACTCTTTTTCTTCTTCCTGATGTACCTAACCACATCTTCAGCTTTTCTTTTCAACTTTCTCTTGTCAGTTTTCTTGAGCACAACACCTTCCTTGGTGAGTAAGAGTAACTAAGGAGCTTGAAATCACCCTTAAAAGTCCTTACCAAAGCTTAATCTAACCAAAAACACAAGATCAAACAATTTAAATTTCTTGAAAACACTATTTACTCTCTTCTTAAATGATTTATTGAAAGAGATTGTGAAGGAATTTGGAGCTTAAACTCCTAGGATAGCCATAACTAATCATAAGGAACCTTGGATAATTACCTTGCAATTTAACAATGGTTGGATCTTGGATTTTGAAATTTTCCTCTTTGAAAAATAAGAAAAGCCGAGAGCTTCTCTTGAATAATGAGAGTCAACTTTGTTTTTGTGTTTTTTGATTTGTTTGGCTTGGTTAATCCACTTTTGTTTTGATTTATTACCTTTTAACCATGGTGAATTTTGTGTGGTTTATAATCAACCAACCTTCCTTCCTTTTTGGTCATGCTTAGGTCATCATTCTTATGTCATCTTCCCATGCTTGTCCTCTTCTTATTGGTTTGATGACATCATCCTCACTAACCTCTTTGATTAGCTCCTAATTACTTGGCTAATGACCGCTGATCTGTTATACGGTTCGCTTAACTTTCGTTCTTGTTTATCGTTTGAGGGATCATACCCGGGATCTTATTAATTGGGTTTCCTTAACCTTTATCAATACATTATATTCCTTTTATGATCCTTTCTTATATTCCTTGAATTGAAATCCTTTTTATCCTGTTCCCTTATACTCAATTCTTTCGGTATCTGGTGGATTTTCGGGAAAAATCATAGTGTTCGAATTTGGATTCTGACGATCTTTACATACACTTACATCCCATATAAAGTACTAATAAGATCTCAGAATAACAATAGAAGAACCCCTACATAGTGTGGCATGGAAAGTTTTCTTATTCAGCATAATCAGCAAAACACTATTCATAAGGGTTACTAAAAGTTCAAAAATTTTGGGGTTATTACAGCACCCGAGGGACGAATCCCCAAGAAGTGCAGGAAAGAATCAAGGATCACGAGGCTGAGATCCAAAGGCTGAAGCGTGACCTGGAGGCGCACCTGACCCCAAGACTCCCACTACCTCCGAGGATGAGAAATCCTCCTCCAATCATAGGCCTGGATGGTCCGCTGTAAAGAAGGACTGTTATCCCAAGGGATGATCCAAGTGGTCTTCTGCCCCTAGGAGATCCTGATGATTCCACTCCACCATTCACTGAAGAGATAATGAATGCCCATATCTCAAGGAAGTTTAAGATGTTGGAGATCCCGCTAATCACGTTAGGACATTCTCTAATACACTATTGCTATAGCCCGTGAACGATGCTATTAAGTGTTGGGCCTTTCCTCAAACCTTGTCTGGAATGACACAAAGATGGTATAGCCGTTTGCCTCCGAATTCTATTGGGTCCTTCAGAGAGCTAAGTCAAGCTTTTATTAAGCAATTCATTAGTGGGAGACTGCATCAGAAAAGTTCAGCATCCCTCATGAGCATTATGCAGGGACTAAAGAGTCCTCGAGAGATTTTCTAAACCGTTTTACCAAAGAATCTTTGAAGGTCCCGGACCTTGATGGGAAGGTAGCTATGATAGCACTACAACAGAGAACCAGGGAAGAGTTCTTCAAGATGTCGTTAGCTAAACGCCCCCCTGAAAGCATGTTACAGCTCCAAGACAGGGCTGGGAAGTACATCAAAGTGGAGGAAAGCATGAAAAAGATGGTAGTGAATAACGACCCTAGTGGTGGAAAGAAGCGGAAGACTGATTTGGAATATATTTCTAAGGACAAGTATCTAAGAACTGAGCAAATCAATGATTCAACCCCGAAGAAGGGAGGACCTGGACAAAAGTTCACTGAATATGCTAAGTTGAACGCTCCTAGAAGTTAGATCTTGATGGAAATCGAGAAAGATAGAGATGTTCGTTGGCCTAAGCCCCTGAAGGCTGATCCTACCAAGCTAGATAAGAGCAAATATTGTAGATTTCAAAAGGATGTTGATCATAACACCGATGAGTGTAGACAATTGAAAGATGAGATAGAGTTCCTCATTCGAAAAGGAAGGTTGAGCAAGTATACTGGAGACAGAGGAGATCGGAATAATAATGGAAGAAGGAATTTTGATGATCGCAAAAGGGATCAGGATGATCAGGGGTGAAATCCCCAGTCCAGGGGACCGGTAATAAATACAATCTTTGGAGGACCACGACCCCGAGGGTCAGTGATAAATATGATTTTTGGAGGACCAACTGATGCGGGCTCATCCAGAAACTCGAGGAAAGCCTATACTAGAGAAGTTGTGCATATTATCGGGAAGCCCCGAAGAGGGCTAGGACAGGAGTCACAATGATGTTCGATGATTCTAAGTTGTAGGGTGTTAAATTTCCATACGACGATCCTCTAGTCTTAACACCGATAATAGGGAACAACCCAGTAAATAGGGTCCTTGTAGATAATGGTGCCTCAGTGGACATTTTGCTTCATGATACCTTTCTAAGGATGGGTTATAATGATTCTCAATTAACCCCAACTGATATGCCGATATATGAATTCGCGGGAGTGGAATGTCCTGTGAAAGGGATAATCAAGTTGATGATGACCATAGGTCAGGAACCAAGACAAGCAACACAGATGTTAGACTTTGTAGTGGTACAGGCTGGATCAACTTACAATGTAATCATGGGAAGAACGGGAATACATGCTTTCAAGGTAGTCCCTTCTTCATATCATTCAGTGATGAAGTTTCCCACCCGGAACGGGATTGGAGAAGAGAGAGGAGATCAAAAGATGGCAAGAAGTTGTTATGTGACGTTAGTTAGGGCTGATGGAGTTGGGGGTAGGTTTTTCCAATTGAAGATCTGGATATCCGCGAGAATGACGAGAAAAGAGGGAAGCCAACAGAATACTTGGTTCCGATTCCTTTGGCTCCCGAGGATCCTGAGAAAGTAACTTTCATTGGAACATCACTAGAGGAGCCCCTTGGAGGGAAGTTGGTGAAATTTATACAAGAGAATAGCGATGTATTCGCATGGTTAGTAGTTGCTATGCCTGGCATAGACCCGGAACTGATCACTCACAAACTGAACATAGATCCAAATCGGAAGACTGTGAAGTAAAAGAAAAGAAGTTTTTCCCCTGAGAGGCAGGAGGCAATCAAAGAAGAGGTAGAAAATCTCTTGGAGGCTGGTTTTATTAAAGAAATACAATTTCCAGAAAGGTTAGCAAACCCGGTAATGGTAAAGAAGGTTAATGGAAAATGGACAATGTGTGTGGATTTTACCGATCTGAATGATAAATGCCCCAAGGATTGTTTCCTGTTGCCAATGATAGATATATTGATAGATGCTACTACTGGCTATGAGATGCTGAGTTTTTTGGATAAATCCGTGGATACTATTAGATTAAAATGCATAAGGATGACATCCCAAATGTATCATTTATCACTGACTTTGGTGTTTTCAGTTATCTTGTTATGTCGTTTGGACTCAAGAATGCAGGAGCTACCTATCAAAGGTTGGTTAATAAGATTTTCAAGGATCTTTTTGGGAAAACTATGGAAGTGTATGTCGATGACATGTTAGTCAAAATTTTGGTGAAGACTGATCACATAACCTATTTGAGGGAAGCTTTTGAGGTGCTAAGATATCATAAAATGATGCTAAAACCTGCAAAGTGCGCTTTTGGAGTAGGATCTGGAAATTTTTTGGGATTGATGGTCTCTAAGAGAGGAATCGAGGCCAATCCTGATAAAATAAAAGCTATCCTGGATATGGAACCACCACGTTTCATAAAGGACATTCAGAAAGTCACTGGAAGAGTTGTGGCTCTAGGACGATTCATCTCTAAAGATTTCATATGGACTGAGGAAAGTCAGGAAGTGTTTGAGGGATTAAAGAACTATATGGCTCAAGCCCCGTTATAGGCCAAGCCAGATCTGAATGAGGTTTTGTACCTATATTTGGCTATTTCTGTGGCGCCCTCCAAACCCGTGTCAGAAGTTTGGGGGTCCACACACACACACTTTATTAATAACCTGCTTATAATGATAAAGGTAATAATAATATGCAGTGACCCTACTTACCAACCACCACGGACCGCAACAGGTTAAAGTATGCATACAAGCCAAACACACTAATATATTACAAACCGTTCAAATCCCAACCATTCAAACTCAAACTGAGTATTAAACTTTATTACAACTTTTACAAACTTAAATTATTCCAAAAGAAGCCTACTAGCTCAGCTTCCTCGACCTGAACCCCTAGCTCTCGCGCTGGACTGGGGATCCTCGTTACCAACTGGTTCCTTTTTAACTGGAAAGAATATAAATAATATCGCACAAATGAGCTAACTAGCTCAGCAAGTCACAATGACAAAACTGAGAATAATGATCATCAAGTGAATATGGTTATAATATCAAGTGAACAATGGATTATGATTTAGAATTGGATATTATATTTTCATGTTAAAAACCAAGGTTAGGCTGCTGATCAGTCACGCACTAACCCCGAGCAAAGCACACAGCACTGCTCTAACTACTGGATCCAAGGCACACATTGGCCTAACCTGACCATTATATGGTCTGACCACGAATCTGGTCCACAATTTTATAAAAATAATCCAATTCTAACATAATAATAGAATAAGCTATAATAATCAATAACCAGAATCATTAACAATAATGAGTGTTTAACAATGAAAGGGTTTCAATCCTTGTAAGGATCAATAAGGTAATTTCAAAGCTTGGATGTTGGGTAATGAAAGAATTGGATAACAAAGGAATCAATGTTTCAGGGTTTAAGGATTTGGTCTTTCAAGGCATAAAATACAAAGATTTGAATGTGTAAGCAATCTGGTTCAGTGTTTAATATTTAGTTTATATGTATTTGTGGAGTAGGATCGTATACTTGAGGTTCGTGTTTGGGTATACAACAATCAATGGTCTAGAAAGAATCAGGTTACGGCTCAAGTTCAATAACTGGAATCAAGGTTTTTGGGTACAGTGCTTTAAAGTACTTGCAATATAAAACAGGAATATCAATCACGACAATATCTCGAGAAAGTTCAGAACACTTGCCTGGTATTAGCTTACTACACTGTACTCGCTTCCAATTACAATCATCTTATTCCTCAACTACCTGTTTCCCTTTCCTACGTCTTGTCTCTTCTACTCACATATCATAAGTATCTATCAATAATCGACTCATAGAATTCTATTCAACACATACTTTTATCTACCCTTCGTTTCACCCAAATCCGATTAACGGATTGAAAGTTATGCGATAATCAAATAAACACCAAATATATAAACCGATAGTCAATCAACAAGTCACGTATAACACATAATACATCACGTAATCAATGATATGTCATTATAAAGAAGTCTCGGGTCATAAATAGGCTTTCGGGTATTTAAAAATGATTTTTAAAACATTTTTCAGAATTAAAACGGGTCGTTGGATCAATTTCGGGTTAATAAACAGGGTTCGGTTGGCCAATTCTGGCTCCGAAACAATTTTATAATAATTATCGAGCCTTGGAAATAATTTAGAATAATATTTTAAAGCTCGAAACTATTTTTCGAAATTTTTAAATAAATAAATCTAATTAAATAATTAATTAAAATCAATTAATAATTAATTAAATCAATTAATCAATTAATTTTCGAATTAATTGACCAATTAATCAATTAGAAATTAACTGAAATTAATTAACTAATTAATTTAGATTTATTTTAGAATTAAAAATAATTTTCGGAATTAAAATAATAATTTTTAAAATTTTCAGAAATTAAAAATGAATTTTTATAATAAAAATAAATAGGAAATATGATTTTTAAATATTTTTAAAACAGGAATCCTAAATTTGCAAAGTCTGGAAACTTCAGGGACCTAATTGTGTCGTCTCCAAAAGTCCAGGGACCAAACTGCAAATTTTACAGTCCAGTCGCCGGAAAACGTCGGGGGTGGCCGGAGAACACGTTCCCGGCGTCCTCACCCCATCAACACCTCCAGATCACATCTATACTTTACCAGGAACACAACCATACCAACAAATCATTCTAATCATCCCTGAGTTGGCCGGATTTGGCCGTGAAGTTTGCCAGTTTCCGGCGAACTTCGGAAATATTCAAAATACAACTCCCTTCTTTACAGACCTCGTTGATTCATGAAACTTATACGACTAGATTGCAAATTTCACAGAGAAGACAATCCACTATATCACAACATCAATCTAATCCAGAATAAGAAACCCCCAAATTTCAATTAAGAACATTCATACGGGTTATAAACCCTAATTTTAAAATTCGAAAATCAAACTCAAATTTGAACATGTTATTGAACTCCAAATCAGACGTATAATATATCAAAATCATCAAGAAATCAAGCTCTATAACATGCAAGCATCAAATCATATAAACAATCATCCGAACAAAAATTCATATTTTTAATCAAAATAATTCGAAAATAAATAAATTTATATAAAATCAACCTTTAATTCTACAGTTCTGAAACTTGTATAATCTGATAGTACCCTTCAAACCCTCCGTTTTGGTTACTAGAGCTTCCCGAGCAGATTTCAATAACACCTCCAAATAGTAGTTTGATTCTCAGAAAGATTTATGAATATATGATTTTTCTCTGTAAAATTATGTAATTATCTGTCTGCAAATGATTTTGATACGATATAAAATACGGAAAAAGGCTATTTATAATTACGGAAAATTAGTATCCCGTTGGATCATTCCAGATATAAAACGGTACGTTTATTTATAAAAACTGATCCAAACGGTATAGGTTTTCGGGATAATTATCCAAATCAGAACAATTTGTACTGCGGTCTTGGTCTCAGCGCCTGGTTACACGTATTACGAAATGATAATTGGGATAGTTTAATAAAAAGCTCCCGTTTATCGAAAATACGGGTTTTACCGAAACGAATATTGTATCGAAAATGTTGCACCGGGACCCGCGCAGAACAAACCGTACGCCGGATCGAAAAAGTCTAAACATGGAATATGCTCGGAATATTACAATTAGGTTAGGAAGGAGTTCTCGGAAGAGTTTCGGGTTCCAAAAACGTAACAACGGTTGACGTCGGTTGGTTCCCATTTTTATAAAATAGGTTTTAAATACCTGGAAAAAGATTTTAAAAGTTTCATATGATTCTTATAAATTCATAAATCATCATAAAAATAATTAGGAAGATATGACAATTATCTATATTTAATTTTGGACATATAAAAATTAAAATACTCAATTAATATTATTTTTAAATATCCAAACACCGATAACACTTAACAATTAATTCATAGAATAGATACTGAACACACATAATAATTATTTAATAGCAAAAATAATTACACGATATATCCCGGATATTACATCCTTCCCCCCTTAAAAGGATTCTGTCCTCAGAATCTCCTAAGAAAACAAATGAGGGTACTTTTCTCTCATATCATTTACTAACTCCCAGGTTGACTCTTCAACCTTTGGGTTTCTCCACAATACTCTTACTAACTTTATCACTTTATTTCTCAATACTTTCTCTCTCTCCTCTAGAATCTCTATCGGACTCTCTACATATGATAAATCTGCCTGAAGCTCTATTGGCTCATACTCTATTACATGCCTGGAGTCTGGATTATATTTCTTGAGCATTGATATATGAAAAACATTGTGAATGTGCTCCATGTGCGGTGGTAACGCTAACTCGTAAGCTACTTTGCCAACGCGCTTTAGGATTTCAAAAGGTCCGACATATCTTGGGCTTAGCTTCCCCTTCTTTCCAAACCTCGTTAGCCCTTTCCATGGTGATACTTTCAGTAATACCAAGCTTGCTTCTTCAAATTCCATGTCTTTCCTTGACTGATCTGCATATTTCCTCTGACGATCTTGTGCGGCTATCAATCTCTTATGGATAATTTCAATAATTTCCTTTGTCTGCTGTACCAGTTCAGGTCCAAGTATCTTGCGTTCTCCTACTTCGTCCCAATATACTGGAGATCTACATTTGCGTCCATAAAGGACTTCATAGGGTGGCATTCCAATGCTGGCATGATAACTGTTGTTGTAAGAAAACTCTACCAGAGGTAAATGTTCGTCCCAACTTCCTTTGAAATCAATAACACAAACACGTAACATGTCCTCGATTGTTTGGATCGTTCTTTGACTTTGACCATCCGTCTGGGGGTGATAGGCCGTACTCATATTCAGTCTTGTTCCCAAACATTCTTGAAAACTCTTCCAAAATCTTGAATTAAACCTTGGATCTCGATCAGATACAATAGACACAGGAACTCCATGATGAACTACAATTTCCTTCAGGTAACTTGTCGTGCGAAAATCTTTCATTTATAGGCAGGAAATAAGCTGACTTGGTAAGTCTATCCACTATAACCCAAATGGCATCATGATTAGCCCTTGTCCTTGGTAATCCAACTATGAAATCCATGGCAATATGTTCCCACTTCCACTCTGGAATCTCCAATGGCTGTAACAATCCACTTGGTCTCTGATGCTCTGCTTTAACTCTCTGACAGGTATAGCATTTGCTAATCCATTCCGCAATTTCCCTCTTCATGTCTGGCCACCAATAATTTTTCTTTAAATCTCTGTACATTTTGGTACTCCCTGGATGGATGGAATACCTTGAATTATGCGCCTCCTGTAGAATATCATTTTTCAGCTCCGTCACTGGTGGAATCCAAATTCTAGATGAAAACCTCAAAATACCTTGATCATCTTTTTGCGTGCATAACTCTTCACCTACCAAACGATTTATATCTTGATCCATTACATCTTCCTGACATTTCTTTATTTTCTCCAATAACTCCGGTTGAAAAGTCATACTGTATACTTTCACTTCCTCAGGCTTACAAACTCTAATTTCCAATTCCAATTTCTGAAATTCCTTATATATATCTTCAGGTACTGATAACTCATTTAACCTTTCCTTCCGACTTAACGCGTCTGCTACAACGTTCGCCTTACCGGGATGATAATTAATCGAGCAGTCGTACTCCTTGATCAATTCTAACCCTCTCCTTTGCCTCATATTAAGTTCCTTCTGTGTGAATATGTACTTTAAGCTTTTATGATCCGTGAAAATCTCGCACTTTTCTCCATACAGATAATGCCTCCAAATCTTCAAAGCGAAAACTATGGCTGCTAGCTCCAAATCATGAGTAAGATACTTTTGTTCGTGTGGTTTCAATTGCCTTGACGCATACGCAATCACCTTATCATGCTGCATTAGAACACAACCTAGTCCCTTGTGAGAAGCATCGCTATAAATTACAAAATTCCCTTGATCGTCTGGAAGTGACAAAACAGGTGTCGTGATTAATCTACGCTTCAACTCCTGAAAACTTCCTTCGCATTTGTCGTTCCATATAAACTTTTCATTTTTTCGTGTAAGCTTTGTCAATGGTGTTGCAATTCTTGAGAAATTATGAACAAATCGTCAATAATATCCCGCCAATCCCAAGAAACTTCTTACTTCAGTGGGTGTTCTTGGTCTCTCCCAATTCATAATTGCCTCGATCTTTGACGGGTCCACTTTGATCCCTTCGTTACTGACTATGTGTCCTAAGAACTGAACTTTATGTAGCCAAAACTCACACTTCGAGAATTTAGCATATAACTTCTTTTTCCTTAAAATCTCCAAAGTTGTCCTCAAATGTTCTGCATGATGCTCTTCCGTTTTTGAATAAATTAAAATATCGTCTATAAACACAATAACAAACTTATCCAAATACTCCTTGAAAATTCTGTTCATCAGGTCCATAAATGCTGCGGGGGCATTGGTCAATCCAAAAAACATCACTAAAAACTCGTAATGTCCATACCTTGTTCTAAAAGTTGTCTTTGATATATCTTCTGGCTTGATCTTCAGTTGATGATATCCCGATCTTAAATCAATTTTGGAGAAAAACTTGGCTCCATTCAATTGATCAAACAAATCGTCAATTCTGGGTAACGGATACTTGTTCTTGATTGTCAGCTTGTTGAGCTCCCTATAGTTGATGCACAGTCTCATGCTTCCATCTTTCTTTTTGATGAATAATACCGGGGCTCCCCACGGGGATACGCTGGGTCTGATTACTCCTTTTTCTAACAACTCCTGCAACTGCTTTGCTAGCTCTTTCATCTCAACAGGCGCCATTCTGTATAGGGCCTTGGATACTGGTTCTGTTCTAGGTGCTAAGTCGATCGCAAATTCAATTTCTCTATCTGGAGGAAGTCCTGGTAACTCGTCGGGAAATACGTCTGAAAATTCATTCACTACTGGAATATCTTCAAGTTTTGTTGATTCTTGACTTCTTTCAATCATATATGCCACAAAATGCTCACATCCTTGTCGTAGTAACTTCTTGGCTTGAATCATCGTTAAGAACTTCTTTACTTGTTTTTGACCCTTGAACGTTACTATCCTTTCGTCTGGCATTTTCACCATTACCTTCTTATTTCGACAATCTATCTGGGCATCGTGCCTAGATAACCAATCCATCCCTAATATAACGTCAAATTCTCCTAACTTAAATGGTATCAAATCTACACAAAATTTACTACCAGAGATCTCAATTTCACAATTCCCACAAACTTGGTTAACAGTTACCCGTTCTTGATTTGCTAATTCCACAGTCATTATTTCATTTAAATACTCAACTGAACAATTTAACTTACTAACAAAATCTTATGAAACAAACGATCGAGTTGCTCCCGAATCTATTAACACTTTGGCACATAAAGAATTCACATTAAGCGTACCTGCCATGACATCCGTATCCTGAATAGCATCCTTCACCGACATGTCAAAAACTCTAGCCCTTGGAGTCTCATTTACTATTGGGGTAGATCCCATGATCCTCAATGCATTACTGACTGGGGTCGGTGTCTTACAATCCCTGGCCATATGTCCTGACTTCCCACATTTAAAGCACGTAAATCCAATGGCTGGAACCTTTACTGCTGGATTCCGGATAGGCTGATCCTTACTTGCTGGCTCTCTTGCTGGCTAATTTTGGCACTCCCTCGAATAGTGCCCTTTCTGGTTGCATTTAAAACATACCACATTCAACTTATTACAAACTCCTTCATGCTTCTTTCTACATACTTGACAATCTGGAAAAGTTAGTCTCAACTGATTTGGCTGATTTGTATTAACTGGACGGTTGCTCTGGCCTCCATTTCCTGTATTCTGTCTCCTGAAATCAAAATTTTTTCCTGACTGAAACTTGCCCTTCTTAAAATTTGGAAACTTCCCTGGTTGTGGCCGACCCTCATTTCCCTCAACTTTCCTTTTCTTGCTTTCCTTTTCCTTCTGGAACATCTCACTCTCTGTCTCTGCGATCATAGCCTTCTGTACTACTCCTGCATAGGTATCCAATTCAAAAATGGCTACCTTCCCTCTGATCCATGGTTTCAAACCTTGCTGGAATCTTTTAGCCTTCTTCCTGTCAGTATCCACATAAGACGATACATACCTTGACAATTCCTCAAACTTACCCTCATAATCTGTTACCGACATGTTCCCTTGCTTTAATTCTAAAAACTTCAGCTCCATTTGATCCTGAACAAACTGAGGAAAATACTTTTCTAAAAACAATTCCTTAAACCTTTCCCAAGTAATAACATATGTACCTTGCAATGTCTTCACCATTTCCCACCAATAGGTGGCCTCATTCTTCAGATAGTAACTTGCAAACTCAACCTTCTGTTCTTCCTTTACTTTCACTAAGGCAAATGCCTTCTCTATTTCCTTTAACCAAACATTTGCTTCAATTGGCTCTAAAGAACCCTTGAATTCTGGTGGGTTTACTGCCTGAAAAGTTTTAAAAGTTACATGGGGATTGGTCTGTCTTTGTTGTTGTTGTGCCAGGTGAACTGTTTGTTGGGCCAAGATTTGAAGAATCTGGGCTATGGCTGGGTCCATGGGTCCTGGGTTTACATTTGGATTTGTATCATCTTGGTTGTTATTGTTGTTGTTGTTGTTGGTTTCTTCATTCTGGGTGTTGGTGTGGGTATTTCTTCTGGGAGGCATTTTTCTGTAAAGAATCAATCAACTTATTTAGCTTTTGAATCAATCTTTTGCATAAAAGAACAGTTTTGCAAAACAGAAATATCTCTTTTTGAAAACAGGTATAACTAAGTAAATTGCATGCTTCTTTACAGAATATAAACAGTTATGGAAAACAGGGTATATGGTATCACAGGGGTATAACTGGTACAATAATTAAGGTAAGGTAACACAGGTGCAATAAAGTAAATGACAGTGTTGGAAAGGAAAAAGGTAATGATATATATAGATCAAAAGTTTTAGGTAGTACAAGCGTAAAGACGCTTCGGAAGTAAAACAAAAAGGTACAACAACCTACTCACTAGTCAGCATAGCTAGTCTATAAATACAACTCAAAAGTCTACTGATACACACTATACACTACTGTACATACTACATAACCATAATAACACTGCTCAGCATCTCCATCTCTGAATCTCTGACTCATGATAAGTCTGGACCTCCAATCTCCTCAAGCTCTTCTAGAACCCATTTAGCCCACTCTAGTAAGAAATCAGGGGTGATGTCCTCATGTGTAGCCTCAGCAATCCTCACTGCAGCTATCCTACAAAATGCCTGTAGCCTTTCTCTGAGTCGCCTCTCACCACTCCCAACCTCTCTGGTACGCATAATATGTAGTAACTCCTGAATCTGACCCTGAAGGAATCGCTGCTCCATAAGGCAAGCCTCAAACTGATGATATGGGACAGGATCGGAAGGGAACTGGAAAGGTACTCCTGTAACTGAATGACCGGTAAAACCTGAATCAGCAGGTGGGGGTCCTCTGATAGGTGGCCTCATGCCTAGAGGTGGAATAGCCTGCAGTGGTACGAGCTGCAACACAGGTGGAGGTAGTATAGCCAACACTGGTGGAACAACAGGACGTGGATCCGAAGACGGCACTCCAACTGAAGGCTCTGAGTGATCAGCTGATACGGGAATAAAAGAGTCGGCCATCGCTGCTATCTGAAATCATATCGCAATATAAGAATCTCGAACCATAACGCAAATTACACTAATACCTGATATACCGAAGCACTCAACCTCTCGACGTTCTATCTTTCTATTCCTTACTTCTAATCCTAACCCTCTACCCATTCCCGTCAACCTAGGCTTGTGTCAGTGACTCATAACCTGTGGCTCTGATACCAAACCTATGGCGCCCTCCAAACCCGGGTCAGAAGTTTGGGGGTCCACACACACACCTTATTAATAACCTGCTTATAATGATAAAGGTAATAATAATATGCAGTGACCCTACTTACCAACCACCACGGACCGCAACAGGTTAAAGTATGCACACAATCCAAACACACTAATATATTACAAACCGTTCAAATCCCAACCATTCAAACTCAAACTGAGTATTAAACTTTATTACAACTTTTACAAACTTAAATTATTCCAAAAGAAGCCTACTAGCTCAGCTTCCTCGACCTGAACCCCTAGCTCTCGCGCTAGACTGGGGATCCTCGTTACCAACTGGTTCCTTTTTAACTGGAAAGAATATAAACAACATCGCACAAATGAGCTAACTAGCTCAGCAAGTCACAATGACAAAACTGAGAATAATGATCATCAAGTGAATATGGTTATAATATCAAGTGAACAATGGATTATGATTTAGAATTGGATATTATATTTTCATGTTAAAAACCAAGGTTAGGCTGCTGATCAGTCATGCACTAACCCCGAGCAAAGCACACAGCACTGCTCTAACTACTGGATCCAAGGCACACATGTGACTCGATGGTTAACTGTCGGTCTATATGTTCGATGTTTACTTGTTATTAGCGTAACTTTCAATCGGTTAATCGGATTTGGGTAAAACGAAGGGTAGATAAAAGTGTATGTTGAATAGAATCGTATAAGTTGAATATTGATAGATGCTTATGATATGTGAGCAGAAGAGGCAAGGCATAGGTGTTAGGTCCCAATATGTTTGTAGAAGGGGGGTTGAATACAAACTATACCGTTTAATCGAATAAAATGCGGAATAAAAAAGTGAAACAAAATTCAAGTTAAATAAAACTATTATTAAACTTGAAAGGTGTTACAACAACGGTATCATTTACAAGGGATTAATCTCAAATAAATTATTCAAAATCTAGAATAAATTTGACATGAACTTTTTCTATTTTTGAAATAAAAAGGATCAAATGCTAAAAGCAATTTGAGATTAAGTGCTAGGGATTTTGATCCGCTAGATAGTTACACAAGAACAAGAGAAGGTTTTCTAGTGGTTTAGATTTAACAATAAATACTAGAAATTAATGTCCTGAGAAATTGCAATAAGTTCTCTGCTTTTGTTCTGTGTTCTTCAGTTGGTTTGATATTCAATGCTTCTGTTAACAATCAGCTTCTGTAGTTTTATATTAAAACAACCCACTTGATTTAATTGGCAAGACAATCCGTTGAGCTCAGCAAGACAATCCCAACAGCTGGTAGAACTTTCGGTAGGACTATTGATTGTACTAGCAAGACAATCACCACAGCTGGTAAGACTTCCAGTAAGATAATTTAAATGAACTGGCATGACTTTCGGTATGACTATTGATTGTCATACGATTGTCATACTAATACAAAAGATTGTCTTGCTGGATTAATTTTGAATTTCTGAAAATGCATAATATTAATTCAGAATTAATTAATCAATTAATCCAATTAATCAATAAATTAATCTTTACAGATATAATTTATTTTCTTAATTAAATTATACGACTTAATTAATTAATAGAGAATTAATACTATTCTTGAACAACAACCACTCTTCTGACAATCTTCTGAAAATCATGAATCCATTTCACCACTTCAATGTTGACACTCGATGTACTGTCTGGTTCATGAATGACTAACTTCTGTGATGTTTCTTCATGTCTTGATTTTCTTCAGATTAAATCCCTGTAATTAATTGATACCCTGACAAGATCTCTGTCACTTGATTAAATCCACAATCTTGATTTATATCACTGAGGCTTGATCAATTTCTTGAGCTTCTTCCAGTGAATTAATTCCTCAAGTCTGTAGATGAACAATGTTACTTAATCCTTTGACATATGTTACTTTGAGAGATCTCTCTGACGATATAACCACTATTTACTTGTGACATCCTTATTTGAGTTGAGTTAAATCCTCGAATAAACAAATAGGCTATGACATATGCCTTTCAATTTCCCCCTATTTGTTTGTTAGACAATAACAACAAATACCTAGAGGATAACTCAACTAACAAATAAGAAAAAGATATAAACAGTAATGTAAAGTAAATAGCAAAAAAGTTCTGGATTATATTTAACATATTCCAGATTCCAAAAGAAATTTACAAGTGAATACAAGATAAATGTTCCTCTAGACTGAACATATGACTACATTTGTCTATCTTGATTCATAAAGCTCTAAGCATATTACATTAAGTTTTGAGCTAATTGAAGTTTGCAATATCGTCTGCTGATAAAGTTGGAGATTCCTGAATGGAATTAAGCTTTGGTATCACAGAGGTCTTAAAATATGAGATATCATTCCTAATGAATGCTAGCTGATTGTTGACAGAGATGGAAGAAGAAGACCGTTCAACCACTTGTGCTTTGAATGTTTGAGCCTCAGCCTGACTTTTTGCAAGTTGTTCTTTCAGAGCAGCAATTTGAGCTAACAGATTTTCAGTGTTTGTGTCTGTGTATGCGCTCACCTGAATATCTCTCGTGTTTGGTTCACTCAACTCACGTGCTTGTGTTTCTCTCAATATAAGTGCTCATGAGGAGCCATTCTGTTGCTGATCTTCTGTACCTGCAATTGAAATCACCCTAGCCTCTTCAAGAGAGGTCAGTGGTGGTGCAATGGGAATTCGCGAGTCCCGATCCTCAGTCAAATCTATCTTTTCATGTGAAATAGATGTCTGAATTGCTTCAGGGATAGATTGACCGAGTTGCCCTCCACTTTCTCCAGATAAATCTGCGAGTGGAGAATCCTGTAAGGGAGCCAGAGGTGTTGGATCTGGGAGGGGAGAAAATGACTCTATTAGAGGTGGCTGAGAGTCAGATTTTCCCTCAGAAGCATGTGACTGCTCTTCTATCGTAACTATGGCAGACACTGTAACTGACTCAATGTGCACTCCTCTCTGTGTGTCCTGAGCATCATCTATTGGTATGTATGCTTCCATTGTGAGTAATGGAATTGTGCTTGACTCAGTACAAGATGTCATGGCCCTATGGCGAATTTCAATAGATTCATCTTGTTGAGAGAATGTCTCTAGTAACTGTTCAGTGGCCATTTCAAAGTCCATGTCCTGTTGGGAGGACAAGGATGGGCTTTCAGATGCCTCTGTAAGTGTTCTTCTTTTCTTAGGAGGAGGCAGAGCTGAGGGTTCATTCACATCCAACAACATACTACTTCCTCCTAACCTTCTCGGTAACATTTTAGACAGTGGGGGAGAGGTTGAGACAGGCTGAGACTCTGTGTTTGGCTTTATTACCTGGGATTGAAGCTGCGGTTCTACAACTTCATGGTCAGCCCTATCAACCACTGGGGGTCTTTCCATCGAAGTAGGAATGGTGTGAGAGTGAGGAATTATTACCTGTAGTGGAAGAGCATCTGATGTTTGAGCCTGGGTGGCTTGAACCACTGGAGGGTGAGGTTGATGTTCATGACCGGGAAGATTGAAAATTGGTAAAGGAATGAAGGTGGCCATAAAAGCAGATACAAGTACTGGAACTTGCATGAATTTGAAGGAAGTGTCTTGGCGTGTGTAGATCTTTTTGCTTACGGGAGGGGGTTCAGCTACTGATGAGTTAGCAAAAAGAGCCTTATGCTCAGGTGTGAGAAGATGTTCTGCTATAAGCATGAGAACGCGAGCGTAATAGCAAGAAACCCTATGATTTGTGGAATGATCATGCTTAGCTGAAATGAGACGTTTCAGAAGAATGGATAAAAGTAATTTGCCAACATTGATCCTTTGATTGAAAACAACCGCAAGACCAATATACTGTAGAGTGGAAGTGATGTTGTGAAAATTTGATTTAGTGCAGTTGGCAAACACTTTGGAAAGTGTATCAAAGAAAATATTCCATTCAGAAACCAAATTGGATTTAGACAGCCTGGTTAAATTAATCACCCACTGATAGTGAATGGTATGGAAAAAGTTTGAAATCTCATTTTCAGAGGGTAAATTACAGAAATTGTCCATTGGAAAATTTAACGCTCGATTGATGACTGTTTCATCAACTACATACTGTGTGTTTGCCACAGTGAATGAAAAAGATTTAGAATCATCGGCCACAGTAGAGGCTGTGCAAATCAGTCTAAGCATATCGACATTTAATAGCACATTTGATTTAATAGCAGAGCTAACAATCGAATGGTAATTTAAAAATCTAATCCACGGCTTAATTTTTTCCACATCACACTTTTCTGGATTAAAATAACCAACATGATTATGCGAGACAATTTGGAAATTGAGAGACATTAAAAATATAATAAAACACACACTTTCAGAATTTTAAGAATAATATTAAGAAAATTCAAATTAAAAAAAATTAATAATTCGAATTAAATCAATTATATCCGAAAAATTTAGAAAGAAATGTATCTCGTTAATGTTCTTAACCCACAATATTAGATCTGCAAACTCACAAGACACAAAATTAAATTGAAATACCCAAAAACAAACAAAAACTGATTTGAGAAGGAGAAATAAAAACACGAACTGAAATAGAAAAAAAATCTGGCAGCACTCCTATATGTATATACTCGTATGTATATGTAACAGGAGTGAAGTGTGCTGAGTAAAAACTCGAGCAGGAATATATAACAATGGCGGTTTTGAAAGAAAGAAAAAAAAATGAGGAGTCTGTTGAATGAATTGAAAACTGATGATTTGATCGAAGAGAGAGAGAAAGACACTAAACTGGTATGACTTGTAAATGACAATCTATACAAACGCAAAAACTATTAAGTAGGACAACTGGTATGACAATCGAGGATAGTCATACCGATTGTCTTCACGATTGTCATACCAGGCAAAACAGAACAAAAAAATTTAAAAACAAAAATAATTAAAACAATTAAAAAAATAATTTAGTATAACTGGTATGACAATCCGGGATGGTCTTACCGATTGTCATACCGAAAGTTATTCTAGTGCAAAAAATAAATATAGAAATATAAAATAAGTTTTATAACTGGCATGACAATTGATTATCTTACCGATTGTCATGCCAGTATAAAACTATACTGAATAATTTTAAACTAAGCACTGTTAAACTACAATGACTTTCAGCAAGACAATTGTAATAGTCTTGTCGATTGTCATTGTAGTTACAAGATAAATACAGTTACAAAAATACAGAATTCAGAAAATAATTACAGAAAACTGAACTAAAGACAAATAAAAATGGCAGAAAATATTTACAAAAATAACAATATTCAGAAGTAATTATATTTTATTCCAAAAATAGATTTCTGTTGAATTTTAGCAAATAAATTCATAGAAAAATATTTTTAGAGAAAATAAAATATTCTGAGATATTAAAATTAACAAGTACAATAAATAAAGAAGATAAGATAATAAAACTTACATAGAAATAAGCAAGAATTATGGTAAATATGATAAAATAAATTTGTAAATGAATTTTTTATACATGAAAAATTCATTTATAAATTCATTCAAGAACATATTTCAGATATTAACAAGTTTAATCTGTTATTCCCAGTGGACTAACAATGAGATTTACAGAAGGGGGGTTGAATGTAAATCTCAAAACTTTTTCAAGTTTTGAGCAGTTTCTAAGGCTAAGTGTTTTAGTGAGCAAATGTGTGTGAATGGCTTGAAGCTGATACAGACAGATATATATTCAAACACAAATGTAAAGAACACAAAGAACTTAAAAACTTTTCTGGTGGATTTGTTGTTCCACCAGATATGTGTTATTTAGAAAATCTGTGATTCAAAGAATTAAATCACAGCTGCTTCCTAGTACAAACTAGATGATTTTCTCTCTGGATTTTTCCAAACAGCTCTTGAAAATTCACATCTAATTACTAGCTGCTACTTGGTTTATATATCACCAAGTTTACAAGTGAAGACAAAACTATAAAATACAATTAAAAAGGCTCTTCACATATTTCTTCTTCATTTCTCTATCCAATGCAATTTAGGTTTAGCTGTTAATCTTTGAATGCTCCCTTGTTTGCACCAGAATGGAAATGCTGCATTTTCTTGATTCCTCCTAGAGGCTGCCACATTCCAGTTTGTCTCTGTCAACCCATATGCCTCTGTCAGCTTATGAATTGTCACTATCAACTGCTAATGAACTAAGCATCCGTTGAAACTTTCATCTGTTGATGCCTTATCCGTTGAGGCTTTATCCGTTGATGCATTAACAATTGAAGCATTATCCGTTGAAGCACTTATCCGTTGATGGATATTATGCATTGAAGCTTTAGAGACATCCGTTGGAGCTTTGTTTCTTATCCGTTGAAGGTCTTCAATATCAGTTGATACTTCTTCACTTATACAAAATTACAAGGCATGAAATATTTACAATTAGCCCTCCAATTTGCATATCAACTAGTAGTCAACATGACTGATAATTTCCTACAACAGCTAAGAATTACAACTTGAATCCAAAGAATGAAATGTGCTACAATACTAAACTTATTTCTAAGTAAAGCTACTCCTTCAACGGATAGCCAAGATGGTCTTATCCGTTGAGGCTACAAACACTAGATTTCTACTTAAGTGTTTTATTTAACTTATCATCAAACTAATACACATATTCCTAACAATCTCCCCCTATTTATGTCTACTAGAACTGTAGGTATAAATTTGGGTTTAGCTTGATGATAACAAAACACTTGACAAACATATTAACTGTAATAAAGCAGAAATTCAAAAGTGCTGCAAAAATGTGTATGCTGAGATGGAATTGAAGAATTACATTATTTCCAAGGGTGCTCCTTTAGCCTGAGCAGATTAATTTCTTTTCCTTTGATCCCTTATTTTCTTTCCTAGCCTCCTGTCATTCTCCTCTATTTGAAGTTGAAGTTGTCTGTAGAACTCAGCTTCATCTTCTTCATTGATGTCCAACTTAGATTGCATATCCTTGAGAGTGTCATTACTGGCAATCTTGAGCTGATCTTCAAGTTTGAAAAATCTTCTGACTTCTTTGTTGTCTCTGAACTCCATCAACCAATGAGGTGATTTGTGAACTTTAATTCCTCTTTCTTGAATGAGTAATGTTCTAGGCAAGACATTGGGCTACCACCAAGTCTTCCTTATGTTGGAAATCTTGTTGAGAATTTCAGTCTTGGCAGTCCCGGTAAAGCCAGAATCCCTTTTTATGGTTGAGTAGACTCTAACCAAGGTAGAGTAGCCTTCATTCAGAATCCTGTAGAGAGGCCAAGTTCTTTCCCCACTTTCTTTGTATTTGAACACTAGTCTTTCTGGTAGCTGTCCGTAGGCATCTATTCCCCTTACTTCCTCCAGCTCATCCAGATAGAGTTCAATGTCTGAAAATTCTTTTATGTCACAAATGTGAACGTAATCATCCTTAGAGGCTTGTGGCTTAGGCTTCTGAGTGAATTTGATAGAGGTTGGAGGTGGTGTTGATTTGATTTTCCTTTTCTGTTTCTTTGGTGGAGAAGTGGTTAAGAAGGTGGGCAATTTGATGGTGTCCCAATCAATTGGTTCCTCCTTAGGAGTGATTGTTTCACCATGGATATTTATGAAGGGGTTAGGCACAATGGGTTCAGGAATAAAAGGTAGTGGTTTGGATTTTGATTGGGTTTCTTCAGTCTCATCTGCCATCTTTATTTTTGCATTGGCCTTCTTTCTGTTCACTTTCTGCCATTCCTCTCTTTCCTTACTTCTTTCTCCCACATCATCACTAAACATATCCCCCATACCTACATCTTCACTCTTGTCTTCAATTTCTTTCTTTTCTTTAGCTTGACTTGACTTTAGCTATTTTTCAAGCTTCGCTTGTGCTCTTTTGTCAGCCTTTAGCTTTTTGGCTTCTTCCTTCAACCTTCTGGCTTCTTCCCTCTTGGCTATTGAGAATTTGGGATGTCCTTGCATCACACATATGCTCTTTCCCTCTCTAAAGATAATAGCCATGTTCATCCTTTCAACCACATCCATGGTCTCTTTGTGCTTTATGATACTTCTACCCAAAACCTTGTCTTCATCAGGCTTTGGAAGAGGAAAATCCACTTCTTTCATCTGAGCAAGGCTTAGAGGATTCTTTGTAGAGATTGGATCTGTTGTTGGGCTTGAGAACCATTGGTTTCATATTCTTGGAAGAAGTTTCTCCAACCTTATTCCTCCTAACTGGCTTGAGCTCCAAAATGATTGATTTCACCTTTGTGCTATGCTTCACAGATTGTGATTTAGAAGTTGTAGAACCAAAAATTTGTTGCATCTTTTCATCAATTTTCCTCCTTTGCTCTTTGACTTGCAATTCAGCTGCTGCTATCTGGATTAGATCAATTCCATCAAGATTTCCTTTAATTTGAACAGTTGGAGAAGTGGTGATGGAAGGAACTAGCACTTGAGATATTTGAACCGTTGTTGATGGCTCTCCTCCCCCTTCCCTTTTATTCTCCCCCTTTTTGTTATCATCAAGAGTAGGGGTCAAGCCTTGTGCTTTTGCCAGCTACATTAGTAGATTTGTCTGAGTTTGTTGATTCTGAAGAATGGTGACCAGAGAGTCTTCAATGATCTGAACTCTGTTTTCCAATCTGGCCAGCCTCTTGTCAGCATCAGATTCTTTCCTCAGTCTCACTAACAAATCTTGCATAGTACCATAAGGCATGACTGAATCCAACTTCTCAGCATTATAGGATTTCAAATCAGTAATATCCTGCTTGAGTTCATCCACACTTAGATTCTGTTTGATATGCTGCAACTGCAAGAGATGTAGAGAGTCCAGATGAGCTTGAAGAATTTCCTTTATACCAGCATTTGTAGTCTCCTGAAGGGCCTTCTGAATAGTCATTACTTGCTTGACCAAAGTTACACCAAACTATCCTGGTGTAGATGCCTTTGTCCATACCCAATCAGGTAGATCTGGAACAGAACTTGGGCCTGCTTCTCCCCCTAAGTTCATGCTCTCATCCAAAGAATTAGAGTCATCATCATTAGAATTTACTCTAAATTCTTCAGATGGCTCACCTGCTTGAGAAGGCAGCCTATTAACAGCAGCTTTGTCTCTGAGAAGAGATTCTGAAGTGTGTACAATGTTCAAAGTCTGTTCTGCCTCCACATTGCCCTGAGCAGCCAACAATTGGTAGGCTGGAACAGGGTGAGTAAAAGTGTCAGCATCCAAGGAAATGTTATCAATTACAGCTTTGTAATGTTGCTGAAATTATCTTTCCTTTTCTGCATCATCCACAATCATTGACTCACTATCAATGGCTGGATCCACCCTTATAGCTTCTGTACCTGCCTTTCTCTCATTTTCTCTATTTTCTTGCATCACGGGCTCCCCCTGGCTCACACACACCCTCACACCATCTCCCTCACCTTCTATGGTGGCACTCCCCTCACTCACTTTTGCCATGATAGAAGAAATAGCATGCATATGGTGACTCTCAACCTCTCCTTTTGCCTGGGAGCAACCCAGCCTCTCACTCAAATTATCACTCCCTTCCCTCAAACCTAAAAGGGATTGTACAGTAACCATGTCCTCTACAGTTGGAATTATTTCTGTTATATGAGTAGAGACCATCAACGGATAGGGAGTATCCGTTGAAGTGGAAACTGATGATATCAATGGATAACTGCTGTTAAGCTTATCCGTCGAAGAACAACCACTTATCAACGGATGAGAGATATCCGTTGAAGAAGGAAAAGATGTAGATATTGAAACTGACATAATTGTTGAATCTGTGTGAATTGATTTTAAGTGAGGTGACACAGATTCTTCAACTATATCTGAAAGAATTGGCTGATGATCCAACAAATCATCTAAAAGATGATGATCATCAGGTTTTGAGTGGGGCTCCTCCCTGAGTTTTAAGGAGGGAGAATCAGGAATTGATGTGAATATCATATCCACATCCAGAGAGGGTGATGGAGAGTTTGAGGATTGATGTGTTTCTATTATGAGAGAATGGGGCTGTGACTCCACATTTGCTGGAGTCACATCAAGCTGAATTTGAGAAGGCAAAGATACAGATGGATGTATCTGTGCTGTGTGTGCCCCCTGTGTGAAAACTTGGGTTTTGGCCTTCTTCTTCCTTGAAAAGGCTTTGATTGGTGAATGTGTGGCTTCAGTGTCCCTCCCTCTTTTGTTCTGTGTCCCTGGTTGGGGACTATTTTCAATAGCTGCATCCTTTTGGGAGGATGCAACTAGGGATGTGTTTGACTCCTTTTGAACCACCACAGTCTTTTGAGAGACTGTGGCTTGGTTGGCTGGGTTACCACTCACCTCTCCTACCTTATCCTGGGGGTTTTTTTGATGTTCACCCCTCCCCTCACCAGTCACACCCTGTTCACTCCCTTCAGGGTTTATGGGAGTTGTTACAACTGTTTTCTTTTGAGAAACAACAGAGGTGGTTTTCTTTGACTTGTGTTTTGAAAGTTTAGTTTTGGTGGCTTTGGTAGGAACCTGTTTGGACAAAGACACATATTCCATTGCCACACTGGAAGGCAAAGAAACAATGGGGTTGGAAACAGTAGGAGTTATAGAAGTGTTTACCTCGCTTACCTGTGGTGCATTCATGATTGGCAAATATACCAATGACACCTGGCTGTTGAGGTTGATTCTCAAAAGGTCTGCAAGGACCCTTTTCTCTTGTGCCCATTATTTGAGTTTATTGCTCTCATTAGATATAACCAATCCTTCAGCAACATGGTTAGCCAATAACATAAAGAATCTAGCATAGTAGATGTTATGTGGTCTATTAGCTTTGTTACCTAACCTGGAACCTAATTCTAGCATGACATAATTGATAAAATTAAAGTACCTATCAGAAACTAGCATATAGAGCATATTAACAAGAGATGAAGTTATGGCATCAAAATTGCTAATCTTCCCAGAGAAAACCTTGATAAAGGCATCTCCAAGAAAACTCCATTCTTTCCTAAGGCCCTTCCTTCTAATACTACCTAAATTAGCAGAATCAAAAGCATAGCCTATGGAATCTAACATAGCAGATACATCTTTATCAGTGTGTGGTGTCATGGCATTATTCTCAGGCAACTTAAAGCAAGACTGTATATCATCACTGTTAATGCAATAATCCTTACCTTTGAGAGAGAAGGCAATAGTCATATCTATGGAGTTGAACTCTGCAGTTGTCCAAATCTCCTCAATTACCTCACAGTAAATGGTTGGGGCTTCCAGCATTGCATAGCTTAGTTTGCAGTTTTTGATGAAGTCCATCATCTTGTGATAGTCAGTATGGGCTTCATTCTTTTCAACCAAGGCTACGAAATTGTTCTTTTCATAAACAAATCCAGACTGAGACATAATTTTGACTACTGGTGCCATTGTTGTGAGTAGAGGTTGCAGAGAAAAACTTGAGAGTTTTGGGAGAGAAGGAGAATAACAATTGCAAGAAAGTGTAAAGTGAAAATAAGAATTCAATGGGCTTTTATACTTTCTTGAATTAAAACGTAAATAAAATGATTAAATGATACTTTTCAATAAATTACATCCATTTAAGAATAAAGAAAACTGTAGAAATTCTGAAAACTGCCTTTAATACAAATACATACAACAGTGTATATCTGTATCAATGGTTAAGTAAAAGAATCAACGGCTGTGACTCACTTAAAGTAACTGATGTGACACTTCAATGGATAAGGTAAATAGTTATCCGTTGATGATCAACACTATTTTATCCGTTGAGGGATAAAATTACCAGAAATGTATTTGTCTTTCAACGGATAATGAACATCCGTTGGTAGAACAATTTTGGCTTTCAATGGATAGGGAATATCCGTTGATAGAATAATTTTTACTTAAAGCCAACTTTGTTCTTGCAGCAAATTCATTTCAGGCTTCAAGGCAGATTATAAAGAGGACATAAATCTATGAATAATTAAGCATACCTAGCTCACTTACTAATCTTGTGAATGTTGATTCATCAAGTGGCTTGGTGAATATGTCTGCAATCTGCTTTTCACTTGGAACAAAATGAAGTTCCACTGTACCTTTCATCACATGTTCCCTAATGAAGTGGTACTTGATGTCAATGTGCTTGGTTCTTGAGTGCTGCATTGGATTTTCAGTAATGGCAATGGCACTTGTGTTGTCACAGAATATAGGAATTTTGTCAACAGTTAGTCCATAGTCAAATAGTTGATTCCTCATCCATAGCATCTGTGCACAGCAACTACCAGCAACAATGTACTCAGCTTCAGCTGTTGATGTAGAAACATAATTTTGCTTCTTGCTGAACCATGACACAAGCTTGTTCCCTAGAAATTGACAGGTGCCAGTTGTGCTTTCCTTGTCTATTTTACAGCCTGCATAATCTGCATCTGAGTAGCCAATTAGATCAAAACCAGACTCTCTAGGGTACCAAATTCCTAGATTTTGAGTCCCTTTGAGATATCTGAAGATTCTTTTAATAGCCACTAAGTGAGATTCTTTAGGGTCAGCTTGAAATCTAGCACAGAGACATGTTAAAAACATTATATCAGGTCTACTAGCAGTTAAATATAAAAGTGAGCCAACCATGCCTCTATAACTTGAAATGTCCACAGACTTTTCAGTCTTGTTTAATTCAAGCTTGGTGGCAGTGGCCATGGGAGTTTTTGCAGATGAACAGTCCATTAAGTCAAACTTCTTTAAAAGATCATAAATATATTTAGTTTGACTAATGAAAATTCCACCACTAACTTTTTTAAGTTGTAAACCAAGAAAATAAGTTAGCTCCCCCATCATGCTCATTTCATATTTACTTTGCATTAACTTAGCAAACTTTTTACAAAGCTTATCATCTGTAGATCCAAATATAATATCATCTACATAAATTTGAACAAGTATTTTAGAGCCATTAACATTTCTAAAGAAAAGAGTTTTGTGAACAGTACCTCTTGTGAAGTAATTATCTAGAGGGAATTTTGACAAAGTCTCATACCAGGCTCTAGGTGCTTGCTTTAGTCCATAGAGTGCTTTCAACAGATAATACACATAGTCTGGAAAGTTTGGATCTTCAAATCCTGGAGGTTGGCTTACATAAACTTCTTCCTCCAATTCCCGATTTAGAAATGCACTCTTAACATCCATTTGATAGACTTTGAAATTGGCATGGGCTGCATAGGCTAGAAAGATTCTGATGGCTTCAAGTCTGGCAATTGGAGAAAATGTCTCATCAAAATCTATTTCCTCTTGTTGAGAATAGCCTTTAGCAACCAATGCCATTTTCATCCATCTTGTTTCTGAATACCCATTTTGTGTCTATAGAACTCTTGTTCTTTAGCTTGGGTACCAGCTTCCATACTTTGTTCCTCTCAAATTGGTTTAGCTCCTCTTGCATTGCTAAAATTCAATCTGGATCCAATAGAGCTTTTTCTATTCTCTTAGGTTCCTCCTGTGATAGAAAGCTACTATACAGACATTCATCTTGAGTAGCCCTTCTAGTTTGCACTTTAGATGTAGCATCACCAATGATCAGTTCAAAAGGGTGATTCTTGGTCCATTTCCTTTGAGGTGGTAGATTAGTTCTAGATGAGGTTGCCTCAGTATTGTCATGATGTGAGATAGAATGTTGATTGGTTGAAACTCCCCCTGAGTTGCTGATCCTTTGAAAGGAATTGGGAGCTCTATCAACTGATGAAGTGAATTGATTATCCGTTGACAGACTGTTATCAACGGATGCTTCATTGTGAACTTCAACGGATGATGCACTTTGTCTTTCAACGGATGCTGCATTGCTTCTTTCAACGGAAGCTGAATTATGACTTTCAACGGATGCAGCATTTTGTGCATTATCCAAAGGCAGATTTTGAATACTTCTTGAGATGCCTTCTTCATCATTCTCATCTTCACTATCATCACAATATATCTCAATATTGTCAAATTTGAGTCCTTCATGATGTCCCTCATCTGTTAGTCCATCAATCTTTTTATCATCAAACACAACATGAACAGATTCCATGACAATGTTGGTTCTTAGATTGTAGACCCTATATGATTTTCCAGCAGAATAACCAACAAATATTCCTTCATCAGCCTTTGCATCAAACTTCCCTTTGTGATCAGATTGATTCCTTAAGATGTAGCATTTGTAACCAAAGACATGCAGAAAGTTTAAAGTTGGTTTTCTTCTCTTGAATAATTGATAGGGAGTCATGCCTTTTGCCTGATTGATTAGAGAAATATTCTGAGTGTAACATGCACAGTTAACAGCCTCAGCCCAAAAGTAAGTTGGGAGTTTTGACTCTTCAAGCATTGTCCTTGCTGCTTCAATTAGTGATATGTTCTTCCTTTCCACCACACCATTTTATTGTGGAGTTCTTGGAGCTGAGAACTCAAGGATTGTGTCAGTGACTTATAACCTGTAGCTCTGATACCAAACCTGTGGTGCCCTCCAAACCCGGTTCAGAAGTTTGGGGTCCACACTCACACCTTATTCATAACCTGCTTATAACAATAATAAAGAGTGTAATGATATATGCAGTGACCCTATTTACCAACTACCACGGACCGCAACAGGTTAAAGTGTGCACACAAGCCAAACACACTAATATATTATAAACCGTTCAAATCCCAATCATTCAAACTCAAACTGAGTATTAAACTTTATTACAACTTTTACAAACTTAAATTATCCCAAAAGAAGCCTACTAGCTCAGCTTCCTCAACCTGAACCCGTAGCTCTCGCGCTGGACTGGGGATCCTCATTACCAACTGGTTCCTTTTTAACTGGAAAGAATATAAACAACATCGCACAAATGAGCTAACTAGCTCAGCAAGTCACAATGACGAAACTGAGAATAATGATCATCAGGTGAACATGATTAAGATATCAAGTGAACAATGGATTATGATTTAGAATTGGATATTATACTTTTAATTTAAAAACCAAGGTTAGGCTGCTGATCAGTCACGCACTAACCCCGAGCAAGGCACACAACATTGCTCTAACTACTGGATCCAAGGCACACATTGGCCTAACTTGACCATTATATGGTCTGACCACGAATCTGGTCCATAATTTTATAAAAAAAAACAATCCAATTCTAACATATTAACAGAATAAGCAATAATAAACAATAACCATAATCATTAACAACAATGAGTGTTTAACAATGAAAGGGTTTCAATCCATGTAAGGATCAATAAGGTAATTTAAAAGCTTGGATGCTGGGTAATGAAAGAATTGGATAACAAAGGAATCAACATTTCAGGGTTTCAAAGATTTGGGCTTTCAAAGCATAGGATGCAATGGTTGAGTATACAAGTAATTCAGTTCAGTGTTTGGGATTTTGTTTGCATGTATTTTTGGAGTAGTATCGTATACTTGGGGTTCGTGTTTGGGTATACAACAATCAATGGTCTAGAAAGAATAAGGTTCATGGCTCAAGAACAATAACTGGAATCAGGGTTTGGGTTTCAGTGCTTCAAAGCACTTGCAATATCAACAAGACTATCAAGTACTACAATATCTCGAGAAAGTTCAGAACACTTGCCTGGTATTTGCTTACTACACTGCACTCGCTTCCAATCACAATCGTCTTACTCCTCAACTACCTATTTCCCTTTCCTATGCCTTGCCTCTTCTGCTCACATATCATAAGCATCTATCAATAATCGACTCATAGAGTTCTATTCAACACATACTGTTATCTACCCTTCGTTTTACCCAAATCTGATTAACGGATTGTGTAACACCCCCTGATCCGGGGTCAGGGATCCGGGTCGTCACGGTCTTTCTTTCCACAATTATCACTTAACTTAATTAAAAATAAACAACCTCATGCTGTGACCCCACACTAACACACACCACCACACGTCATAGTCTCAGAGATGAAATTGAAATAAGTACAAGTCCTTGAATCCACAATTAAAAGTTATTACAACCCAAAACGATTACTTGATAAGTTTACAGTTAATTGCCATTATCTGCCACAAGTTATAATTATACATAATTGATTCTCAAAAGTAGAATGTTTGATCTACAGATAGATCTACCTCTGCAGCTATAGCAGCTACGATCTCAACGGGAAGGCGCGGGGCGCTTCCCACGCTCTTGCGCTGGGTCTGCTTGAGCCTGGCCATCTTTCCTAACTGTTGTTGTGTGATGAAGAAATGAAGCAAGAGTGAGCATTACAGCTCGCAAGATAATATATAGTGTAATCAATAATGCAAGTATCTAAATAGATAACTTACTGAAAACCTTTCTCAAGTGTAAGATAATTACTCACTGGATATAAGCTTAAAGGAAGACGAAGTTACCAAATACTTCACTATACTTATATCATTTTAGAAAACCACTTGAACTACCACTATTCAAATTATAATCAGTTTTCAACAGTTCATCACATAGATGAAACTACAAGACAAGATTTGAATAGATTAAATCTTTGAAGTATTATTGAAGGAAATGAAGTTATGATATACTTCATTAAGTTCCGATATATATATATCCACATATACATCTTCTTTATACATTTCCTAAAAACCTCTGTCATGAAAAGTATGGACAGAGTTTGTAACATCCAATAAATTTTTGGAAGGAAAAAGAATTGTGGCATAAACCCGATATCTTGCTGATCAGGCAAAGATACCAATAAGTAACCTATTCTACTAGTAGATGGACGAATTCCCCACTGGTCATCACCCTGGCCGCAATAGGGCCTTATGCTGGACTGCCACTCAGCCACTTATGCATTTGATGGACTCCCACTGAGCCACTTACACTATCATGGACGCCCAGTGAACCCATGTTGCTTATGCCGACTCGATAGATGGACTTACTTCCCGAACGTTGGGTAAGTAATCAATTAATTTATCAAAACAGCAACCTCGTTACGAATGTAAAATACACCACTGAGCCGGATCCCCCAGGTTTTGAGTGAATATTTAAATCCCCTTTGAAAGGAAGATCTTAAATATAAAAATGAGTTTTGGGATCCGCTCTAACTTTTAAAAATCATTTTGAAGACTCGAAAACACTTTAAAGAGTGTTTGAAATACTGCTGATTTAATAAAGTAAATCAGTCCCGATATATTAGAAAATATCTGAATATTATTATTTAAATAATATTCCCATAATGATAATCCTTATAAAAATAATTGAAGTAGAAGTTGTAAAACTTATATTTGAAATGAGTATTAAATGACCAAAGATATACTTATTCGAAAGTACTATCTTTATTTGAATAATCAAAAATAAGTTTGATTATCGACACCTTATTCTTTAATAAAATAAAGTATATATCTCAGCAAATAATCAGAGTCATAAATCCTCAAATGAATATTCAAATAATATTCAATAAATAATATAAACCGAGTCCTAAGCCCTCGAATGAATATTCAAATAATATTCATTAAATAAAATAAAAGGAGTCATAAGTCCTCGGATGAATATTCAAGTAATATTCATTAAATAAAATAAAGTTATCGAATAAACCTTATTCGATTAATAGTTTTAAAAACTATATCAATATATATATATATATATATATATATATATATATATATATATATTATACTCGGGAGCCTCGCCTCCCGGTTTTAGAAAAAGTTCACCTTTTGATCCCCTATACTAAGGGTATACTCAAATACCGCTTAACTCTAGCATAGGTATTATGCAAATACAAGCATTTGAACCAACAGATATATAAATCAAGAATATGAAACAGGCATGCATATATACCATATCACATGCTACAATATATCGCAAGAATTTGCTAATAACAAAAATGCATTTATCGCAAGATCATGCATATACACATATACATCACAACAACAGTTATACGGGTAGAAAACTTGCCTGATCGACTGGGGGTTATTAATGGATTGGGACGAGTCTGGTAACCTATAAACAACATATAAGTTGGAATTAAACCAAAGTCACTTGTAAATCTATACTTTAACCAATTTAGACTCTAACGCTCGCTTTGCGCTTACTGATTCTCTTAAGTCGCTCGAGTACCCTCGGCTCCACCATTTTTAATAAATTAACCATTACGAGTTTTAAGGCGATTCTTTCGCGAGTGTCTTACCAACTGCCTATTACACTTTACGTAAATGTTTCATACCCCAATTAGTCCTTTAAGGTCTTTAACCTATGTTTCAAAGTAAGACAAGGGTTAATGGTTCGTTCGCGAAACGTCGTTACTTAAAATGGCCGTTTCTCCTAAACCGTACATCGGAATCAAACGAACCACATATCAAAGCGAAGCTCGTAACATGAACTATCTAATCATTGAAATGGTCATAACCTAGCAGGGAGTTCTCGGGTCCTAATGTTATGAACAAAAGCAGTCTAAAGAAAATCGGACATTATAACGGCTATATTTACGCGATTTCCCAATTTTATACCATTCCAATTCAACCACCAATCAATCCCAATTCATTCATACAACCAACATCCATCCACATTACATCATAACAGCCCCAATCAACTCAATATTAACAATTATACTTATTCTTAAACTTGAATTTAAATTATACTTAAGTCCTTTATCCAAACCATAAGATTTCAACATTCAATTCAACACCATTCCAACCCAAACTCTAAACCAACAAGCATTAAGCTACTCTATTACCATAACAACCAAAATCATCCTAATATACAAAGTAAAGCTAGGGTTTGGAGATGATATACCTTCCTTGAAGTGATGTGAGTAGCTAGGAAGCCTTAAGAAGCCTTGAGATGTCTTTAGGATGCTTGGATCTTAAAGGAAAAACAAGAAAAATCAAGTTAAAAACCTTAAAATCACTATTCATTGTCTTCTTAATTGATTTATTGGAGAAGATTGAGAATGAATTGGAGTCTTAAACTTATAGGATAGCCATAACTATACATAAGGAGTACTAGAGAATTATCTTACCAATTTAGGAAGCTTGGAACTTGAATTTTGAAAATTCTTCTCTTTGAAATGGGAAAAAGCCGAGAGCAATGTTCTTGGTGAAGAGAAATAAAATTTTTTGTTTTGATGAAATGATTTGTTTTGGCTTGGTGGATGTAGTTTTGTTTGGATTTTTGGTTAATTACCTTATTAACCTTGTCTTTGTGTGGTTATAAACCAACCACACCTCCTCCCTCCCTATGTCATGCTTACATCACCTTATTGTGTCATCATCTCTTACTTGCCCTCTCCTTATTGGTTGGATGACCTCATCATCCCTAACCTCCTTGATTAACTTCCTAATTGTTTGCCTAATGACCGCTGATCTGTTATACGGTTTGCTTAACTTTCGTTTTCGTTTATCGTTTGAGGGATCATACCCGGGATCTTATTACTTGGGTTTCCTTAACCTTTCTCAATACATTATAATCCTTTTATGATCCTCTCTTATAATCCTTTTTTTTTAAATCCTTTTTATCCTATTACCTTATACTCAATTCTTTCTGTATCTAGTAGATTCCGGGAAAAATCAAAGTGTTCGGAATTGGATTCTGACGATCTTTACATACACTTATATACCATATAGAGTACTAATAAAATCTCAGAATATCCATAACAGAACCCCTACATAATGGGGCATGAAAAGTTTTCTCATTCAGAAAAAAAACACTATTCATATGGGTTACAAAAAGTTCAAAATTTTGGGGGTTATTACAGTCTCCCCTCCTTAAAAGGATTCCGTCCCGGAATCAAATAGAAAACAAATGGGGGTACTTTTCTAGCATTGCGCTCTCTAGTTCCCAAGTTGATTCTTCCACATTATGATTCTAGCACTCTGACTAGCTTGATCACTTTGTTCCGAAGCACCTGCTCCTTCTTATCTATAATCCTTACTGGCTTCTCCACGTAAGTCTGATCTGGTTGCATATCCACCTGCTCGTACTCCACTATGTGTCTGGCTTCCCGATGATACTTCCTTAGCATTGACACATGGAACACATTATGAACTTGTTGCAAGTTAAGGGGTAAGGCTAGCTCGTACACTAACTTTCCAATCCGTCTTAATATCTCAAAAGGTCCAATGTATCTTGGGCTTAATTTTCCTTTCTTTCCAAATCTCATTAACCCCTTCCAAGGGGATACCTTCAGCAGTACTAAGTCCCCTACTTCATATTCCTTGTCCTTTCGGGCTAGGTCTACATATTTCTTCTGTCTGTCTTGGGCTGCTACAAGCCGCCCTCTGATAAGATCCACTATGTCTTTGGTCCTTTGGACCACTTCAGGTCCGAGCATCTTCCGCTCCCCTACTTCATCCCAGTATAAGGGAGATCGACACCTTCTTTCGTACAGGGCCTCATAAGGCGGCATTCCGATGCTAGCATAAAAGCTATTGTTATAAGAAAACTCGATCAACGGCAAGTGATCATCCCAACTTCCTTTAAAGTCTATTGCACAGACTCTCAATATATCCTCTAGTGTCTGGATGGTCCTTGCACTCTGCCCATCCATCTGGGGATGGTACGCGGTACTCATATTTAACTTGGTCCCCGCACATTCTTAAAAGCTCCTCCAAAATCTGGAGTTGAATCTGGGGTCTCGGTCTGAGACAATGGACGCTGGGACTCCATGTCGCGTCACTATTTCCTTAAGGTAAATGTCCACCAGTCTATCGACGGTGTATCTCTCATTGATAGGAATGAAATGAGCTGACTTTGTCAGTCGGTCTATGATCACCCATATGGCATCATGGTTGGCCTTCGTCCTTGGTAAGCCGACAACAAAATCCATGGCTATCTGTTCCCATTTCCATTTGGGAATCTCCAGGGGTCGTAAAAGTCCACTGGGTCTCTGGTGCTCTGCCTTTACTCTTTGGCAAGTCAAACATTTGCTTACCCATTCTGCTACGTCCCTCTTCATGTTGGGCCACCAGTAATACTCCTTCAAATCCCTATACATCTTGGTGCTTCCCGGGTGAATGGAATACCTTGAACTATGGCTTTCATCCAAAATCTCATATTTAAGCTCTTGAACGTTCGGAACCCAAATCCGGTAGGAGTACCTCATTATCCCTTTATCATCTTTCTCAGTATGGATCTCCTCTCCAGTCATTGACTCTCTGCCTTCATTCATTATTTTCTCTTGGCACAATCTGATCTTTTCCAATAACTCTGGCTGCATTGAGATCTCAAAAAGCTTTTCAGTTCCGGTTCCGGTTACCTTTACTTCTATTTCCATTCTCTCAAAATCCCTTATCAATTCTTCCGAAGTCGTTATCATTCTGAGTCTTTCCTTTCTACTAAGGGCATCAGCCACCACATTGGCTTTCCCCGGATGATAGAGAATCTCACAATCATAATCCTTGATTAGCTCTAACCATCTCCTCTGGCGCATGTTGAGCTCTTTCTGCGTAAATATGTACTTGAGGCTCTTATGGTCTGTGAAAATCTTGCACTTCTCTCCATACAAGTAGTGCCTCCAAATTTTTAAGGCAAAAACTATTGCCGCTAGCTCAAGATCATGGGTAAGATATCTAATCTCGTATTCCTTCAGTTGTCTCGATGCATACGTAATCACTTTACCGTGCTGCATAAGCACACACCCTAATCCTTTATGGGACGCGTCACTATATATCACAAAATCTCCTTTTCCGTCTGGCAATGCCAACATGGGGCCGTTACCAACCTTTTCTATAATTCCTGAAAACTGTTCTCGCATTTCTCCGTCCATTCAAACTTCTCTGTCTTACGAGTAAGTCGTGTCAAAGGGGCTGCGATCTTCGCAAAGTCCTATACAAATCTACGATAGTAGCCGGCTTGTCCTATGAAACTCCTTACCTCTGTGGGTGTGGTTGGCCTTTACCAATTTGAGACCGCCTCTATCTTGGAGGGGTCGACCAATACTCCTTCTTTATTGATCACATGTCCTAAAAACTGTACTTTATTCCGCCAGAATTCACACTTCGAGAATTTGGCAAATAACTGTGCCTCCCTGAGTATTCCTAGAGCTATCCTCAAATGCTCTGCATGTTCTGCCTCAGTCCTTGAGTAGATTAAAATATCATCGATAAAAACTATCACACACTTGTCCAAGTACTTCTTAAATACTCTGTTCATTAAGTCCATGAAAGCCGCTGGGGCGTTGGTTAATCCAAAGGACATTACCAAGAACTCATAATGCCCATACCTGGTACGGAACGCTGTCTTGGGAATATCTTCGGGTTTAATCTTTAGTTGGTGATATCCAGTTCTCAGGTCAATCTTGGAAAAATAAACAGCATCCTTCAGCTGGTCGAACAGATCGTCTATTCTAGGTAACGGGTACCTGTTCTTTATGGTTAGCTTGTTCAACTCTCGATAGTCGATGCACAGCCTCATGCTCCTATCTTTCTTCTTAACAAATAAAACTAGTGCTCCCCACGGAGACACACTGGGTCTTATTATACCCTTATCCAAGAGTTCCTGCAATTGGGTAGCTAATTCCTTCATTTCTAATGGGGCTAACCGGTAAGGTGCTTTTGAAACTGGCGCCGTCCCTGGGGCCAACTCAATAGCAAATTCAATCACTCTATCGTGTGGTAATCCCGGAAGGTCTTGTGGGAATACATCTTCAAATTCGTTGACTACCGGAATATCTTGCAAGTTGGGCACCTCCTTCTACGTGTCCACCACATAGGCTAGGTAAGCCTCATTTCCTTTTTGTAGCATCCTTCTGGCCTGGGCCATAGTCAAAAATTTCTGCGTCTGCCTCTTTCCTCTAAATATAACTTCTTTCTTTCCTGGGATAATTAACTTAACTTTCTTCCCCTTACAGTCTATCTGAGCATCATTGCTAGATAGCCAGTCCATTCCCAAAATTACATCAAACTCCCCTAATTTAAAAGGAATCAGATCAACACTAAAAGATTGCTCCCCTATGCCTAACTCACAGGCGGGGTGAATCTGGTTAACAGGAATAATTTCATGATTGGCTATTTCTACTTGTAAGGGTTCTATCAAGGGTTTAGCCTTAAGTCTTAACTTACGCGTAAGGTCCTTTGATATAAAAGATTTAGTTGCTCCCGAATCAAATAAAACGTTTGCACTGACTGAATTTAGAGAAAAGGTACTTGCTATCACATCTGAGTCTTTCATAGCATCCTGGACTGTCATGTTGAAAGTCCTCGCAGTAGGTGGCTTATTGGAGGCAGCCCTGCTGACTCCTGAAGCTGCTGGTTTGTTCATTGGGCATTCCCTCTTCCAATGACCCGGGCGTCCACACTGATGACAAGTGGTGGTTGGAATGACGGCAGGGGTTGATGAAGGGCACTTAGTTGAATAGTGACATTCCCGGCCGCACTTAAAGCAGGTTACTGGCTTTCCTTTATACTCCCCAGTGTGCATCCTTCCACAAGTGTTACAGGCTGGCAATGGGGGTCGAGACTGGTTGGAATAGGACATTCTTGACTTCTGGCCGCTCTGGCTCACACTGACGCTCATTGGCCGCTTAAACCCAGTGTTCTTTCCCGGTAGGGACACTGCTCCTCGATTAAATCTAGTTGGGAAGCTCCTTCTTGCGGAACCTCCACCCATGCTCATACTTTTCCACTTTATTCCCTTCTTCTCTCTTTCCTTCTGTATCTGTTCACTTCCGGCTTCTACAATTGTTGCCTTTTGCACCAGAGTGGCATAATCCGTAAGCTCAAGGATTGCCACCCTATTCTCAATCCACGGTTTCAGTCCCTGCTGAAACCTCCTAGCTTTCTTTTCCTCGGTGCTCACAAATTCCGGCATAAACCTTGATAACTCAGTAAATTTCGCTTCGTACTCTGCTACAAATAAGTTATTCTGCTTTAGCTCCAGGAACTTGAGCTCCATCTGGTTTTCCATAAACCTCGGGAAATACTTCCCCGGAAACAACTGACTGAATCTCTCCCAGGTTATGATAGCATCTGTCTCCATGTTTTTCTTGGCCTCCCACCAGTAGTTGGCCTCTCCTTTCAGAAGGTAGGTAGCAAATACAGTCTTCTATGCCTCACCGGTACTCAAAATCTCAAAGGATTTCTCCATTTCCTTTACCCATGCCCTTGCCTCAACTGGGTCGGCTGATCCGTGGAACTCAGGGGCTTAAGGGACTTAAAAGCCCTGAAAGAGTTTGCCACAGCATTGTTATTTCCTTGAGGGGGTGGGTTGGGTTGACGTTCCAAGTTTTGCCTTAGTAGTTGCATGAACTGGCCCATGGGATCCATGCCTGGGTTTGGTACTGGTTGCTCAACCTCAGTTTCTCCTTCTTCAGCCTCTATCTCAAATCTCTCAACATCATATTTTTCCTCTTCCTCTTCATACAGGGAGTCATCCTGTTCCACATAATCCTCATCTTCCTCTTCACAGTGTTCCTGGTTCCTATCGTCCTGGTTATGGCTTCCCTGGTCCTCAGATCCAGGGTTCGCCCTAGTTCCAATCTTTCTTGGCGGCATGATATTGATAATAATAATAATAAAAAAAAATTTGGGAAAAAATTAAACGTTAGGTCACAATCATACTCAATATTGTGCCTTGCACAGTCTTTATAATGGGGAGAATGTATCTCGCAATTTTATTATTTTTATGGCAGTTTTAATAAGAAGTGCAGTAATAATAATGATAAAAACAGTGATCTCGTCACTAAGGAACTGAACTGAAAGGAAACAAATATATACAATGCGAGAAATATATAGTTTCGATCTGGTCAAAAGTTAAACAGTGCTACAGCCATCTGTCCCAAAAGTGATACACAAGAGTCTATCTGTCTAGTCAGAAAAAGGGATGCTATATACAAGTCAACTATCCCGGAAAATTGGCTCTTACTAAGGCCTCGACTAACTAGACAACTAGACTATCCCATCGTCAGTCCTGAATCACACACCGGAGCGGGTCAGCTCCCATACCCTTTCCATCGCACGACGGAAGATATAGTCGGCCTGCCGCCTGGAGATCCTACCATGCCTGTCCCCCTGGAGCGATCCGAGTCTCGCTCGGGACGTGAGCTCTATCCCCGTCAGCTCCCTCCTCAAGGATCAGGGTATAGCAGCCCTAGTCTCATAAGCTCGGGTACGCCTACCCGCCCTCTCCGCATCCAACTCCCTCCTGGCCTCATCCAGCCGGGCCTCAGCAACAGCCACTCGGGTCCTCAGTACATCCTGAACATAGCCGTGGGCTAGCAAAGACTGCCTATGGGCAGGGTCGAGAGGTGGTGAATCCGGAGCCGCTGGAGGTGCCTCCTCGGTCTGTCTAGGCTTGGAAGTATGGGTCTCTGAGCTGTCATCATAGGTGCTCCAGGATGGTAGTGGAGGGGTAGGGGCTCTGACCACAGGGAGTGTGGGTAAAGGGGTACCAGTGTACACTACCATAGCCCCGACACGCTCCTCAGCCACTGGGACCTCATTCGGGTCCTCCTCATCTGAAATAGCAATGACCTCTGTCTCTGACTCCTCTGAGGGGTCCTCCTCATCCTCCTCCATCTCAGGCTCCTCCTGATCCTCGACATCTAGCAATGCCTCATCATGCTCACGCTCGAACATCTCAGGGTCCTCTATCTCATGCGCCTACACATTAAACGAGCTAAGTTACTATCATGATACTTATAAGGGTTCCCGTAAGGGTTTTAACTGTCAACGCTACTTTAAGTAGTCCGACCATGAACTTGGCAAGAGTCTTATTATCTTTGTGAGTTTATTATTATATCGTCACATCATCTCTGAGGTTTATAACGCTTAGCTCTGATACCATTTCTGTAACACCCCCAGATCCGGGGTCAGGGATCCGGGTCGTCACGATCTTTCTTTCCACAATTATCACTTAACTTAATTAATAATAAACAACCTCATGCAGTGACCCCACACTAAAACACACCACCACACGTCATAGTCTCAGAGATGAAATTGAAATAAGTACAAGTCCTTGAATCCATAATTAAAAGTTATTCCAACCCAAAATGATTACTTGATAAGTTTACAGTTAATTGCCATTATCTGCCACAAGATATAATTATACATAATTGATTCTCAAAAGTAGAATGTCTGATCTACAGATAGATCTACCTCTGCAGCTATAGCAGCTACGATCTCAACGGGAAGGCGCGGGGCGCTTCCCACGCTCTTGCACTGGGTCTGCTTGAGCCTGGCCATCTTTCCTAACTGTTGTTGTGTGATGAAGAAATGAAGCAAGAGTGAGCATTACAGCTCACAAGATAATATATAGTGTAATCAATAATGCAAGTATCTAAATAGATAACTTACTGAAAACTTTTATCAAGTGTAAGATAATTACTTACTGGATATAAGCTTAAAGGAAGACGAAGTTACCAAATACTTCACTATACTTATATCATTTTAGAAAACCACTTGAACTACCACTGTTCAAATTATAATCAGTTTTCAACAGTTCATCACATAGATGAAACTACAAGACAAGATTTGAATAGATTAAATCTTTGAAGTATTATTGAAGGAAATGAAGTTATGATATACTTCATTAAGTTCTGATATATATATATCCACATATACATCTTCTTTATATATTTCCTGAAAACCTCTGTCATGAAAAGTATGGACAGAGTTTGTAACATCCAATAAATTTTTGGAAAGAAAAAGAATTGTGGCATAAACCCGATATCTTGCTGATCAGGCAAAGATACCAATAAGTAACCTTTTCTACTAGTAGATGGACGAATTCTCCACTGGTCATCACCCTGGCCGCAATAGGGCCTTATGCTGGACTGCCACTCAGCCACTTACGCATTTGATGGACTCCCACTGAGCCACTTACACTATCATGGACGCCCACTGAGCCCATGTTGCTTATGCCGACTCGATAGATAGACTTACTTCCCGAACGTTGGGTAAGTAATCAATTAATTTATGAAAACAGCAACCTCATTGCGAATGTAAAATACACCACTGAGCCGGATCCCCCAGGTTTTGAGCGAATATTTAAATCCCCTTTAAAAGGAAGATCTTAAATATAAAAATGAGTTTTGGGATCCGCTCTAACTTTTAAAAATCATTTTGAAGACTCGAAAACACTTTAAAGAGTGTTTGGAATACTGCTGATTTAATAAAGTAAATCAGTCCCGATATATTAGAAAATATCTGAATATTATTATTTAAATAATATTCCCATAATGATAATCCTTATAAAAATAATTGAAGTAGAAGTTGTAAAATTTATACTTGAAACGAGTATTAAATGACCAAAGATATACTTATTCGAAAGTACTATCTTTATTTGAATAATCAAAAATAAGTTTGATTATCGACACCTTATTCTTTAATAAAATAAAGTATATATCACAGCAAATAATCGAAGTCATAGATCCTCAAATGAATATTCAAATAATATTCAATAAATAATATAAACTGAGTCCTAAGCCCTCGAATGAATATTCAAATAATATTCATTAAATAAAATAGAAGGAGTCATAAGTCCTCGGATGAATATTCAAGTAATATTGATTAAATAAAATAAAGTTATCGAATAAACCTTATTCGATTAATAGTTTTAAAAACTATATCAATATATATATATAAATATATATTATACTCGGGAGCCTCGCCTCCCGGTTTTAGAAAAAGTTCACCTTTTGATCCCCTATACTAAGGGTATACTCAAATATCGCTTAACTCTAGCATAGGTATTATGCAACTACAAGCATTTGAACCAACAGATATATAAATCAAGAATATGAAACAGGCATGCATATATACCATATCACATGCTAAAATATATCGCAAGAATTTGCTAATAACAAATATGCATTTATCGCAAGATCATGCATATACACATATACATCACAACAACAGTTATACGGGTAGAAAACTTGCCTGAGCGACTGGGGGTTATTAATGGCTTGGGACGAGTCTGGTAACCTATAAATAACATATAAGTTGGAATTAAACCAAAGTCACTTGTAAATCTATACTTTAACCAATTTAGACTCTAACGCTCGCTTTGCGCTTACTGATTCTCTTAAGTCGCTCGAGTACCCTCGGCTCCACCATTTTTAATAAATTAACCATTACGAGTTTTAAGGCGATTCTTTCGCGAGTGTCTTACCAACTGCCTATTACACTTTACATAAATGTTTCATACCCCAATTAGTCCTTTAATATCTTTAACCTATGTTTCAAAGTAAGGCGAGGGGTAATGGTTCGTTCGCGAAACCGTTACTTAAAACGACCGTTTCTCCTAAACCGTACATCGGAATCAAACGAACCACATATCAAAACGAAGCTCGTAACATGAACTATCTAATCATGGCAATGGTCAAAACCTAGCAGGGAGTTCTCGGGTCCTAATGTTATGAACAAAAGCAATCTAAAGTAAATCAGACATTACGACGGCTATGTTTACGCGATTTCCCAATTTTATACCATTCCAATTCAACCACCAATCAATCCCAATTCATTCATACAACCAACATCCATCCACACTACATCATAACAGCCCCAATCAACTCAATATTAACAATTATACTTATTCTTAAACTTGAATTTAAACTATACTTAAGTCCTTTATCCAAACCATAAGATTTCAACATTCAATTCAACACCATTCCAACCCAAACTCTAAACCAACAAGCATTAAGCTACTCTATTTCCATAACAACCAAAATCATCCTAATATACAAAGTAAAGCTAGGGTTTGGAGATGATATACCTTACTTGAAGTGATGTGAGTAGCTAGGAAGCCTTAAGAAGCCTTGAGATGTCTTTAGGATGCTTGGATCTTAAAGGAAAAACAAGAAAAATCAAGTTAAAAACCTTGAAATCACTATTCATTGTCTTCTTCATTGATTTCTTGGAGAAGATTGAGAATGAATTGGAGGCTTAAACTCATAGGATAGCCATTATTATGCATAAGGAGTACTAGAGAATTATCTTACCAATTTAGGAAGCTTGGAACTTGAATTTTGAAAATTCTTCTCTTTGAAATGGGAAAAAGCCGAGAGCAATGTTCTTGGTGAAGAGAAATAAAATTTTTGTTTTGATGAAATGATTTGTTTTGGCTTGGTGGATGTAGTTTTGTTTGGATTTTTGGTTAATTACCTTATTAACCTTCTCTTTGTGTGGTTATAAACCAACCACACCTCCTCCCTCCTTATGTCATGCTTACATCATCTTATTGTGTCATCATCTCTTACTTGCCCTCTCCTTATTGGTTGGATGACCTCATCATCCCTAACCTCCTTGATTAACTTCCTAATTGTTTGCCTAATGACCGCTGATCTGTTATACGGTTCGCTTAACTTTCGTGTTCGTTTATCGTTTGAGGGATCATACCCGGGATCTTATTACTTGGGTTTCCTTAACCTTTCTCAATACATTATTCTCCTTTTATGATCCTCTCTTATAATCCTTTTATTTAAATCCTTTTTATCCTGTTACCTTATACTCAATTCTTTCCGTATCTAGTGGATTTCCGGGAAAAATCAAAGTGTTCGGAATTGGATTCTGACGATCTTTACATACACTTATATACCATATAGAGTACTAATAAAATCTCAGAATATCCATAACAGAACCCCTACATAGTGGGGCATGAAAAGTTTTCTCATTCAGCAAAAAAACACTATTCATAAGGGTTACAAAAAGTTCAAAATTTTTGGGGTTATTACAGATTGAAAGTTATGCAATAATCAAGAAAACATCGAATATATAGACCGATAGTAAATCAACAAGTCACATATAGCACATAATACATCACGTAATCAATGATATATCATTTATAAAGAAGTCTCGGGTCATAAATAGGCTTTCTGGTATTTAAAATGATTTTTAAAACATTTTTCGGAATTAAAACGGGTCGTTGGATCAATTTCGGGTTAATAAACAGGGTTCGGTGGGCCAATTCTGGCTCCGAAACAATTTTATACTAATTATCGAGCCTTGGAAATAATTTAGAATAATATTTTATAGCTCGAAACTATTTTTCGGAATTTTTAAATCATTTTTAAATAATTAAATCTAATTAAATAATTAACTAAAATGAATTAATAATTAATTAAATCAATTAATCAATTAATTTTCGAATTAATTGACCAATTAATCAATTAAAAATTAACTGAAATTAATTAACTAATTAATTCAGATTTATTTTTGAATTAAAAATAATTTTCGGAATTAAAATACTAATTTTTAGAATTTTCAAAATTAAAAATGAATTTTTATAATAAAAATAAATAGGAAATATGATTTTTAAATATTTTTAAAACAGGAATCCTAAATTTGCAAAGTCTGGAAACTTCAGGGACCTAATGTATCGTTCCCAAAAGTCCAGGGACCAAACTGCAAATTTTACATCCCGTCGCCGAAAAACACAGGGGTGGCCGGAGAACACGTTCTCGGCATCCTCACCCCTCCAACACCTCCAGATCACATTTATATTTTACCAGGAACTCAACCATACCAACAAATCATTCTAACCATCCATGAGTTGGCCGGAATTTGATCAAGAAACTCGCCGGTTTCCGGCGGGTTCGTCGTAAACTTCAAAACACAACTCCCTTCTCTACAGACCTCGTTGATTCATGAAACTTGTACGACTAGATTGCAAATTTCACAAGGAACGCAATCCACTATATCATAACATCAATCTATTCCAGAATAAGAAACCCCCAAATTTCAATTAAGAACATTCATACGGGTTATAAACCCTAATTTTAAAATTCGAAAATCAAACTCAAATTTGAACATGTTATTGAACTCCAAATCAGACGTATAATATACCAAAATCATCAGGAAAACAAGCTCTACAACATGCAATCATCAAATCATACAAACAATCATCCGAACAAAAATTCATATTTTTAATAAATTTAATTCGAAAATAAATAAAATTATAGAAAATAAACCTTGATTTCTGCGGTAAAACAAAGCTCAGAATCTGGTAGAACACTTCAAATCCTTCGTTTTGGTTACTCAAGCTTTGAAAACAGAGATCGGTAACGCCTTCGTTTTGCTGTTTGATTCTTAGAACAGTTTATGTAATTAGGGTTTTTCTCTGAAAATTATAAAATTAACTATCTGCAAATGATTTTAATACGAAATAAAATACGGTAAAAGGCTATTTATAATTACGGAAAATTAGTATCTCATTGGATCATTCCGGATATAAAACGGTACGTTTATTTATAAAAACTGATCCAAGCGGTATCGGTTTTCGGGATAATTATCCAAACCAGTACAATTTGTACCGCGGTCTTGGTCTCAGCACCTGGTTACACGTACTACGAAGTGATAATTGGGATAGTTTAATAAAAAGCTCCCGTTTATTAAAAATACGGGTTTTATTGATTTACCGAAACGAATATTGTATCGAAAATATTGCGCCGGGACCCGCGCAGAACAAACCGTACACCGGATCAAAAAAGCGAAACATGGAATATGCTCGGAATATTACAATTGGGTTAGGAAGGAGTTCTCGGAAGAGTTTCGGGTTCCAAAAATGTAACAACGGGTGACGTCGGTTAGTTCCCGTTTTTATAAAATAGATTTTAAATACCCGGAAAAAGATTTTATAAATTTCATATGATTCTTATAAATTCATAAATCATCATAAAAATAATTAGGAAGATATGACAATTATCTATATTTTATTTTGGACATATAAAAATTAAAATACTCGATTAATATTATTTTTGAATATCCAAGTACAGATAACACTTAACAATTAATTCATAGAATATATACTGAACACACATAATAATTATTTAATAGCAAAAATAATTACACGATATATCCCGGATATTACAATTATTTCCAAATCATACTGCTGTCGTATGATTAAAGTCTGAGTCTCCCATTCCTCATTTAAGGCTCTCAGAAACTTAGTGTTTGAATCATCCCGATCATATACTTTTCCCAACAAGGATTGGTTGTTGAGAAGAGTGAGAAACTTGTCATAGATGTCAGTGAGGCTTTCATCAGGTTTGGCCTCAAAATGTTCATATTCTTGAATTAGAACAACCCTTATATTCTTCTTAATGACCATGGTTCCTTGACATTGAGTTTCAAGAGCATCCCAGATTTCCTTGGTAGTCTTGTAGGCTATAACCCTGTTTGACATCACAGAATCAAGACTGTTATGCAAAATGTTTCTTACCTTTGCATCTTTTAGCACAACTACTTTCTCTTCTGGTGTCCACTCACTCTTCTCCTTCAACTGATAGTGTTCAGCAACAGTAGGAGTTGCAGGCACCAGTTTTGTTGGCATGTAGGGTCCATTATTGATTATATTGAGATAGTCTGGATCTGTTGCCTCCAGGTGCATGAGTATCTTCACCTTCCATGTAGGATATTAAGCCTTTTTCGGAATGGGGATTTTAATACTTTCATACTTGTTCAGAGACATGTTTAGATCGTTTCTGATTGTAAATTTATTAGTTTGCTCTAATACCAATTATTGCCCAATAATGATACAATTGTTTAAGTGGGGTTGGATACAATTGTATAAACGTTTCGAACAAGTATAAAAAAAAATAACAGTTCTTTATATTTCTGATAAAAACTTTTACAAACTCTCTCAAGAAATACTGATGTTCTTGAGAGCTGCTAGGTCTTACAATGCTCGAGTTAATCACTATGTGATGACCTAAACTGTGTTTATATAATACACAGCTGCTACAAATTAGTCTAGGATATGCATTATCAATTACTATCAGAAAATGATACATATCTCCAACTGAATACACAAAGTCCTATCACTCAGAACGAACAGATATCCATCCCTCAAAATAAGGAATAGACTTAATCTTCACAACAGAATGTCTTCAGATGCTGATGTTCTACAGGTACTGATGATGCATCAAATCCTGATGACATCCAAAACAGTCATATCCTGAGCCTCTCCTGATCATTGAGAATCAGCACGTAACATACAAAATATTTTATCACAACATGCAAGTACGTTTCGTAAAATATTTATAATTATATAGTTATATACGTTCGACTAGTAATCCCGATAATTACAGGATATGTTCCCCTATTTTCGAATTTAATTTCATAAAAATCGGTCAGTGTCTCCTCTGTTTATCTGTCTACCCGTCGAAACATAATCGACATCACAATCACAACAAATCAATTACACATCCTAATCCTCGATACAACCTTTAAATACCAATTAAATAATTTTAATTTTGAAAATAACTTTACGAACTAATTTTTTTTATAATTGTAGGACTCAGAACAAATCATAACAGTCCACCGTCGGCTCGCCGAGGCTCATCGCTGAAGGCGGCAAAATCCTTAGGTACCCGAATCGGGTTTCCAAATACGGATTTCACCGATAAATAATAATTTCCCGGATGTGTAACGCCCTCAAATCCGGGGTCGGGGATCCGGGTTATCACGAGTTCCATTTCCCTTAATAACACCCAATCTTAATAATTACTCAACTACTCTGTACTGTGACCCCACAATAAACACACACACCACACGTTATAGTCTCAGAGATGAACATCCAAAAATAACCACAAGTCATTTTATTCCACAATTATCTACAATACACCTTAAAAGGTTTTGTGAATAAATTTACATTTCTTTGCCATTATTACAATTCATAAATATACATAAATCTGGTACATCAAAAGTTGAAAGCCTAGCCTATTGGTAGTTCCTACCTCAGCTACAGCGACATCAACGCCTATAGGAAACTGCGGAATGTTTCCTATCCGCTCGCGAATTGGGAGCTTGGTCCTGTTCATCTTATCTATCTGATGTTGTGTGATGAAAGAAGAAAGCAAGGGTGAGCAGCAAGCCCACCAAAATAATATGTATAATGATTAACAATATATGAGCCTACTCATAATACTCATGAAAGTCTTGGTCAAAAGAAATGAACCAAGTTGATATCTTAATGCGATGAAGTCGCAAAATATTCAGTATATATATACAT